>NW_010143274.1:0-323 GCF_000699245.1 Pterocles gutturalis
CGTTGACTCCGACCGTGCCCGGACCTGCCCCAGGATTTTCCCGACTCCGGAATCAAACTGGTGCCAGGAACTGGGATCGATGCCCGGAACTGGTGCCTCGCCCTCGATTCCCACGAACCGCCCAAGTGCCGGAGCCGGAAAAATCCCAAAAAAGGGGGAAAAATACATGGAGACGTGGAAAAAAATCTGATTTTGCTCCCATGTAATGGCTCAGCCGGGCAGGATGAACTGGGATGAACTGGGATGAACTGGACTGGGAGCCCTCCGGCAGTGGTTGCCAGCCCTGGGCACGGTAAAGCCACCAGGAGGGGGCCAGGGTGGTG
>NW_010143274.1:343-664 GCF_000699245.1 Pterocles gutturalis
GACAATGGCCAAGGTGACGGCCACCGGGATGGGGGGGATGCGGGAGGAGGCTGCGGGGAGAGGAGGGGGTGAGATGGGGACTGGGATGGGCACTGGGATGGGGACTGGGACAGGGATAACCGCCCAAGTGCCGGAGCCGGAAAAATCCCAAAAAAGGGGGAAAAATACATGGAGACGTGGAAAAAAATCTGATTTTGCTCCCATGTAATGGCTCAGCCGGGCAGGACGAACTGGGACGAACTGGGCTGGGAGCCCTCCGGCAGTGGTTGCCAGCCCTGGGCACGGTAAAGCCACCAGGAGGTGGCCAGGATGGTGACAATG
>NW_010143274.1:785-2310 GCF_000699245.1 Pterocles gutturalis
TGGGGATTGGGACCAGGATGGGGACTGGGACAGGGATTGGGACCGGGACGGGGATGGGCACTGGGATGGGGACTGGGACAGGGATGGGGACTGGGATGGGGACGGTGTCTGGGATGGGGACTGGGACGGGGACTGGGATGGGGACCGGGATGGGGACTGGGACGGGGACCAGGATGGGGACTGCGACGGACACTGGGACTGGGATGGGGACTGGAACTGGGATGGGGACTGGGACGGGGACAGGGATGGACACTGGGATGGGGACCGGGATGGGCATCACCAGGACTGGCACTGGGATGGGGACTGGGATGGGTATTGGGACCAGGCAGGGACTGGGATGGGGACTGGAATGGGGACCGGGATGGGGATTGGGACTGGGATGAGGACTGGGATGGGCACTGGGATGGGGACCGGGACGGGGACCAGGATGGGGACTGCGATGGACACTGGGACTGGGATGGGGACTGGAACTGGGATGGGGACTGGGACGGGGACAGGGATGGACACTGGGATGGGGACCGGGATGGGCATCACCAGGACTGGCACTGGGATGGGGACTGGGATGGGTATTGGGACCAGGATGGGGACTGGGATTGGAACCAGGATGGGGACTCGGACGGGGATTGGGACTGGGATGAGGACTGGGATGGGCATCACCAGGACTGGCACTGGGATGGGGACTGGGATGGGCACTGGGATGGGAACTGGGACGGGGATGGCAATCACAGGGACTGGCATCACCAGGATGGGGACTGGGATGGGAACTGGGACGGGAACTGGGACAGGGACCAGGATGGGGACTGGGACAGGCACTGGGACAGGCACTGGGATGGGGAGACGGGGATGGGGACCAGGACGGGGACTGGGACCAGGATGGGCACCGGGATGGGCATCACCAGGACTGGCACTGGGATGGGGACTGGGATGGGAACCGGGATGGGGATGGGGACTGGGATAGGGAATGGGATGGGCACTGGGATGGGGACTGGGATGGTGATCACAGGGACTGGCATCACCACGACGGGAACTGGGATGGGCACTGGGACTGGAACTGGGACAGGGACCAGGATGGGCACTGGGATGGGGACTGGGATGGGGATCACCGGGACTGGAATCACTGGGACGGGGACTGGGATGGGCACTGGGATGGAGGTCACCAGGAGGGGCACTACTGGGATGATCACTGGGATGGAAATCCCTGGGACAGGTGGCACTGGGATGGGGACCAGGACGGGGACTGGGATGGGCACTGGGATGGGCACTGGGACTGGGATGGGGATCACCAGGACTGGCATCACTGGGACAGGCACTGGGACAGGGACCAGGATGGGGACTGGGATGGACACTGGGATGGACACAGGGATGGGGACTGGGATGGAAATCCCTGGGACAGGTGACACTGGGATGGGGACCAGGACAGGGACTGGGACCGGCATCACCGGGACTGGGCATCACCGGGAGGGGCACTGGGATGGGGACCTCCCCAGGTCACCCCAATTGTCCCCAAACTCCCCCCCATTGTCCC
>NW_010143275.1:0-326 GCF_000699245.1 Pterocles gutturalis
GGACGTCATCCGCTACAGCGTCAAAACCAGTCAGTGCCCAGGCTGCTCCCAGTCTGCTCCCGGTTCAGCCCCGCCGTGCCCAGTTTGCTCCCAGTTCAGCCCCACCGCGCCCAGTTCAGCCCCGCCGTGCCCAGTTTGCTCCCAGTTCAGCCCCAGCTGCTCCCAGTTCAGCCCCAGCTGGCCCCAGTCAGCCCCCGATGGTCCCAGTTCAGCCCCAGCTGCTCCTAGTTTGGCCTAGCCAGTCCCAGTTCAGCCCCAGCTGCTCCCAGTTCAGCCCCAGCTGGTCCCAGTTTGGCCGAGCCAGTCCCAGTTCAGCCCCAGCTGCC
>NW_010143275.1:661-1064 GCF_000699245.1 Pterocles gutturalis
GCTGCTCCAAGTTCAGCCCCAGCCAGTCTCAGTTCAGCCCAGCTGGTCCCAGTTTGTCAGGCTGGCGCAAGGCTGTCCCCACCCAGCCCGTTGCTGTCACGGGTCCAGCATGGCCAGGAGCGTCCCCACTCGTCTCCCTGTCACACACGTGGGTCCGGGCGTGTCCCCACTCCTGTCCCCACTCCTGTCCCCATCACACCTTGGAGGTGGCCCCGCTCCCACGGGTGACAGTTGCCCCCTCGTGGCAGCATCCCCATGGCCCGAGTCCCCATGGTGACAGGGTCTGGTGAGGAGGGGTCCGGGGGGGTGGCTCCTGTCCCCTGATGCTGTCCCCTTGTCACCCCCCAGGTCACCCCCGCTTCTTCAACCAGCTCTTCTCGGGGCTGGACCACCACGCGCTGGC
>NW_010143276.1:0-1273 GCF_000699245.1 Pterocles gutturalis
TCATTTATAGCAAGCCCACTGCTAACTCTGGCTCCACACATGGTGTATGCAAGTCCTCTCCCACCTCCTCCAACACCCTCCTCAAGCCTTGGAGCAGCAGAGGAGCTGACGTAAGGTGAACCCACCAGTAAGGAAAGCAGCACTGGGACTCGGTCACAGTATAAACAGCACTTCTAGAAATGCAGGAAAGCATCTGCTGTGTCATTGAGCAGCGGGGCTCAAAACTGCAGGAAAGCCAGCTTAGAAGACTGGCTTTACCTAGAGAGCTGTATTTATTAATTTCCAGGAATCCTTCCCAAGGCATCCAAATGCTGTCTGAGGTGCTCATCACCATGAAATCAGAGTGCCGGAAGAAATCCACCCACCAGCGTTGTTTTCATCAGCCAGCTGCCTGGGTTACTCTTCTTTATGTGTCTTCTCCCGAAGGGTAGCTATAGCTTCACACTAAAAATAGTTCCTTATATCCCGAAGATTATTCTTCTTCTATGCACCTACGTACTCTAGTTACACCACAGCGGACGAGAGCAGGCTCCCAGGGCTCTGCAATATGCATCACCTCGCTGACAAAATATTAGCTCAAACTATGGAGAAATGTCATCAATTGCTTCTGATTTGATAATGAGAAAACTGCACCAGCAGCAGCAGCTGAGTTTTAAAAACTCAGCCTGTCCTGGCTCTTTTCTGGTATCTTCCTGGCCTTTGAAATCTCTCGAGCAGAGGCCACAGCCTGGCACGGGATTGCCTTTCTGCTGGGTTGGTTATCAAATTAGCCTGAGCAGCCTGCTGCAGGGCAGGGTGATCCGAGCAGCGCTGCTCTTACCCCCAGCTCCCGGCAGCGCCAGCCAAGCTCCCGCAGCCTGGGCCGTGCTACCGGGGGGCACCACTGTCCCCATCTTAATCCCTGAGCACTTAAACCCTCTGTCTGGTTTAGCACTCGGGCTGCCTCCTCGCAGCCAGGAAGGGATTTCCCAGTGTGCTTGGATCCGAGGTGGCTTTGTTTTTAACTTCAGCAGCAGTGGAATGAAGTAAGTTGAAGGCTTTTGAAAACCCTGCCCGTAGCTGGTTCCCAAGCCCCTCACCCCGGGTGATCTCTGGAGATGCTCTGTGTTTTTCTGGCTAGCAGTGAATGGCGAGGGGGGATGTACTGCCAGAAACACAAGCAGGGGGGTGACACTAAACTGGGCGATGAATCTGTAATGAGTGTTCGGCTTTGCCAGGCGACTTGAGGAAGTGGAAAAATGGAAGAAGTCTCATGAAAAGGTATGAATTATGG
>NW_010143276.1:1296-15403 GCF_000699245.1 Pterocles gutturalis
TGGAGTAATCCTACTCCTACATGCTTCACTCAGGATTTCCACCAGAGAAAATATTAAATGAGCATCAAGGAGCTCTGCGGAGGAAGCCTGGAAAAGCGCTACCAGTTCTCCCATGAATAGTGTTTTGGAGGAAACTGGGGATAAAAGATACTGGGAAGGTGGCAGCTCCACAATAACGTTCAACTTTGCTGAACAAGCACTGTATTTGCCCAGACCTGGGTGCCTTTCTGAACCACAACTGACAGGCAGGATTCTGCAGTCCCGCGGCCGATCAGCTCCTGAGGCAGAGCCCACCGCCCCTGTTAGCCTCCCTTCTGTCCAGCACATCAAAACAGCGTGACTAATTTTGAAGAGATACCTTTCTAATTTTTTTTTTAATCCAAATGAGTTTTGCAGCGCCACTCACCACTTTCTTAAATCATTTATCAGATGGGTGATGGGGAGGGTGCAGCCAGCACTTACCATCCATTTTGAACCACTGCCTGCAGAAGCTTCACAAAGATTCGAGTCCTCAGCAGCACCTGAGAGCATGGAGGGAGGCCATGGAGCCGGAAGCACTCTCGCCACTTTCCCTGCACTCTGCTAAATTGAGCATCATTCTAACCTGACTCATGTCGTGTTAAAGGCCACAGATCTCCAACTCTGTACTTGGAAAAGGCCCAGCAACCTGAAAATCACAGCTTCCCTAGAGGAGTTTTAACACTCTGTTATCATCAGCATCACTTCAGATTTATTGGAAATGAAAGCAATTCTGAAGCACACGCTGCTCCTATTGCATCTCTCCGTCTGCTCTCGGTCGCGTCACTGGGCTGTATACCTGGCTGCCCTGGCCTCTCGCAGATGCTGCTTCCTTTCTTTTTGGAACACCTAGCACAATCAAAAGCACAGCTGCCCAAAAACCAAGAGCAAGAGAAGGTGAAAAGGAGCATTTGGCTGAACAAATGCATGGCTCCTGCCTCTGCCCTGTGGCACACTCGGTTTGCAGGCTCGTCCAAGGCAAGGGAATACCCAAGGCGGGTGGAAACTCCATTCAATGAGTCATTGGCTAAAGCACCAGAAACACAAAGCTAACCAAAGAACCCTGATGCACCACTAAAATTGGAACTAGAGAAGCCCTTTAGCTAGTCACGTTACTGTCACGATGCTCTAAGTCTTTGCAAAACAGCCTGCAAGGAACACGCAGGCGTTGATTTTGGAAGAATCTGTTTGCACCTAAGCGTCACAATCATACTTGCTCACCCCCAGCCTAAAGAAGAGTCACCCAACTAAAACCTCCGGCTGTGTGAGCGAAGTTCAGGTAAAACACCCCACCTGCTCAGGAACGGTCTCCTTTGAAATTGAGGTTGCAAGTCTACAAGGACTTGAAACAAATTGCTCTTTGGGGACGGAGCTCTGCAGCCTGCCATACGGTGGCAACACTGACATCTGCCTTCGCATAGGACACCGAGCGCAGTGATCAACGTCTGCTGCTGACTTTCCCTGCTCACCCGGCTCGTAGCACTTGCATTTAAATACCAGTTGCATGGGGAGAGGAGAGTCAATTAATGGGTACGGGTCACAGGTGTCCCCTAAAGGGACACCATTACCCAGGAACACGTTAGAGATGCGCTGCTGATACGCTGTGGGGAGAAAGCACCCCAGCAAAACTGCTCTCTGCATCAAGAAAAAAAGGCCAAAGTAAATGAAATTCCAGTGAACTAAACTTCCTAGAAACATTTCCTTTCCTTCAGAAAGGTGGCAGTAGGCTGTACAGGAAGACAGTAATTTTTATTTGAGCCCCATGGCGTAAAAGTAGGTCACCCAGGCTGGCAGACCCAGAAATTAGGGATTTCTGCTCGTGACTGCAGAGATGAGGAGACGCTGCTCGAAGAGGAAAAGCAGCAAATCACTCCCACCATTAATCACTGCACTTCATTCCAAACAGTGGGATCCCAGCAGCGCCCTCCCCATCCATCGGTCCCCCCAGGAAAGGCATGAGGGTTTCTCTCAACAAGGCCAATTTCTTTTTTAAGTTGAGAGCTGGCTTTGGCACAGATTTCCTGTTGATATGGAAACACCGGTTTGAATAAACAGTGCCCACACCACAACAAATAAGAAGGGTTTTGTGCCTCTCTCTGACTGCCCATATTCATTCAGAGCTGTTTATTGTCCCATAGACAAGCCCTTTGAAAGCAGAGATAACGTCAGGTCAGTTAACTCCCCTTATATCAACATATATTTATTTTCTATATGCTATTGCATCAGCTCTGCAGTAACAGGTCTCTGATAAAACAGATTTTCTCTAAATTTCCCCTTTATTTTACAGCTTGAGCATTAAAGAAGTCATAGTGATTCAGCCATTCAGAGCTGCCAAGGACATTTTAACAAAGCACAACCAAAGGATTTCTCCCAGGACGAGGACCAGCAATGGCCCCAGCAGTGGGAACAGCAGCTTCCTACGGCCCCCTCGCAGTACGGCAACACCAGGGCTGATGGCAGCTGGACTTTGACTCTTCTGAATGACTCTCACTCACAGATAAAGCTCTGACCTGTGAGCTGAAAATATCATTTTAAAATAAGCAAGGCTGCTAACATTTCCATGTATTAATCACATGGGGACACTTTTATAAACATTCTCCTGAAGCACCTGCGACTCAGATAGTGCAACTACAGGGCAGTGTGGTTTGGAACTGGCTAGAAAGTGGAAAACTGCACAGAAAATCCTACCTTGATTCACACTGAAAATCAGCGAAGGAGCAAAGGAACACTAGCAGAACTCCCAGGCAGCACAGGGTGAGCAGCCCTTGTCACCTCGTCACAATCGAATAGATGGTGAAAAGCTGGGTGATCCAAAGCCAACCTTCCAGATGCAGGCATTATCCGCAAGGAGAAGTTTTGCCAGCGTAGCCCCATCGGTTGGCTGCATGGAGAAAAGCTCAACAATCTCTTGGTGCACACAGCTCATACCAGCAGAAAGATCACTTCTCATGGGCACAGGTCATCCCGTTCGGTGTTCCAGCCAGCGCAGGCTGTGGGGCCGTGATACAGGCTTGCCAGTACGCCATAACTGCACCGGCAATCCCTTCTACCTGCCTACGAGCCTTGAACAAAAAGAAAATCAGACAGGAACGTGGGATGCCATCAGCAACAACGAGGAGGTGGTGAGGTTTGGGATGCCCCTGTGCAGGCCTTCACCTGATCCCTGGCAGCCTGGAACTGCTGCAGCCGTACAGTGTTTTTGTTCCATGCCTGGTTTAGACACCCTCTTTGGCAAAAGGCTACTTGCAAGCTGGCAGGAGCGGAGATGAGAGCAATCAAAACTAGGAAGTGGCGGAGAGACATGAACATATCAAAAAAGCTTATTTGCATTAAATTAGACACTTCTAAAAAAGCACACGTTAGATCCTTTCTAACTAGATCTGGTTTATCAATTCCAGACATGATGATGATCATTTTAAATTGATCTCAGCAGGATTTTTAATGTGCCTTTTCAACAGCCTGTCCCTTTTCCTGCGGTAGGCTAATGCCAACCTCCCCAGCTCCTGGAGCGGGTACTGCCAAGCTCAGTATGGCAGGAACAATGCCAGGAACCAGCCAGCCCACCACAAGCGAGCAGTAAAAATGTACGTACATATGTACATCCCCCTCTGCTTCGCTTGAGAAATAGCTCGGCTTTCAGGGGGTGGAGGAATTCTCCTGCCAGGAGAAGTCCTGGTCTCTCAGACACCGCTCCAGTACCACGACTATATCCACCAACAGAGAGCTCAGAGCTCAGGAGAGAGCAGGATGCCGAGACGCTGATTTATTACGTGAAAAACAGAAAAGAAAAATAAATTGTCCAAAAGGGCTGCTGCCTCTGCTTGTCTATCTAGCTGCAAATGATCAGTACATTAACTGCAGCCAACACCTCATCAAATACGACAAACGAAGGCAAATCACTGTGCTACCTCAGAAGCAGTGTTCTGCCAACACAAACACAATGGAAGGGAACACACCTCCTCTTCCCTAATTATCCTGATAAACTGGCAAAATGTCAAACAAGCCCAAAGCAAAACCATGATAAAACCAGCGAAATCAGAATTTGGTAGCCTTCCTGGGAGCTATTTATCACCCGAGCAGTTTGAGTCAGGGCCCTAGCATCCTCTGAAAGGCACTCGGGATACTGACCAGCCTCTTCTGCAATCTCAGACTAACAGGGTACGATGGATCGAGCTGCCACTCTCACGGCAGAGAGGAGCCAGTTCATGCAAATTATCTAACTTCAACATTCATAAATAATACACCCAACCACACAGCGCTGTTTGGGTGCTCAGCTCTGCTGACAGATGAGAGACCGGCAGGAGGAATGAATCAAGCCTCTTGTTTAGCTACAGGGCAAGCTTCCCACGCACGCTGGAGGCAGAAAGGGAAGACTTCTTTCAGAGCTCCCCTCTTTTTTTACCATTGTTACACCTCCTGCTAGACAGCATGTTTATTGAGTGTGGCAGTAAAAAAGGGAACAAAAGCTTTCTTGCCCCTTGCACTTCTTCCTCCCCCAACCTCCCCAGCTTCTTACCTCTTGTAGACCTCAATCACATACCCTGTTACAGCTTTTTATCCTACAAGCTCAGCTGGGAATCTGACGGGCAACAAGCTTTGTAACACTTCAGTGATTGCCAGAAGATTGTAATGCCCTGCAATAACAACCTAAATCAACGCTGAACATCTCTCAGAGAAATTACACACGCTTTTGCTCCACCAGAATTGATGTCTCGCTGCTGTCTGTGGATGCTCTCTACCATCTCCTCTATGCAGGTGCAGAGGGAAGGCGAGCAGACTGGTCCAGTCTGGGGTTAAAAGGAATTAGGGTGGACAGTGCTGTGCTTTACCAGAAGAAAACAGTTATTTTCTGCTAGAGAGCTGCAGCTTGGCCCTTTCCCATGTCTCACCTGTGACAAGAGTAAGAATCAGAGGCAGACCAAGACAGAGAAGCAGAAAGATCCCGTGAACTGGGACACAGCAAACAGCAGTGATGGTTTCCATGACCCTGGTGTGGTACAAAGAAGCTTGGTTTGGTATCACCCCATCACACCGATGGCACACCCATTTCGGCAAAGCTTTGGTGCCCACACACTGTGTTGCTGCTGACTGGAACTGATTCTGCACTATCAAAATCTACGATAAAACACTGTCGGATTAATTTTCCTTTCCAGAGCTCACCAGATGTGACTGTCAGTCTACCAAGAGCAGCCTCTGTATGTGGTCGAGGCAGGGGGGCACTATGTTTTCTCTGTCCCAGGCACATGAGACCGGAATCAATATTATCGATGCAACCTTTGTGATGAGTAATCCACAGTTAAAGATTTTCTGCAAACTCCGCACTTTGGTAATTGGCCCTTCCTTTTGTTGGTTCAGCTTTACAATAATTTGCTTTCCATAAATTAAAGAAGAAAAAAAATAACCTGACATTTTAAATTTAGCAGACATCCTAACCTTACAAGTAACCCAGGACTTCATTACTTTCAGATTTCTGCATCATTTTATGATGTGACGCAGTCTTATTCTGATGGCAAAATTATTTCATCCAGTCCAGATGTAAGGAAGAGAATTACACAAATCCAAGGAACATGCTCTAACTCCACCATCTTCCATGAAGCTATCTCTCCTTTCCTGAAGTTCCTAAAGCTGCTAGACTAACTGTTTATCGTGTGTCCACAACTGTTCATCACATCCCTTGTGGGGCTGTCCTGTCTGGCAGCACAGGGAGCGGATCCAGATGAAAAGTTAATGCTGTAAAAATCTGTCCCAAAATTACTAGTGCCAGGGCCAGATGTATGCGAAGAGTAAGGCCAAAGGAGAACCCTCTGGAAAACCCCCATCCACAAGGACAGCCCGTGTGTCGCTGCTCCTCCTGTGCTTTCAGCCAGGGAGCCTCCTCCTCTCCAGCCGACAGCTCCTTGCCCTGGCAGTGGGGGAACAGGCAGCGTTTTTTCGGCTGGTCCTTTGGAAAGAGCCTGAGAATTCTCTGTCCTTTTCCAACTCCAGCCTTTTCCACAAGGGATCCTAAGTTCATTTTCTTTGTGAAAGAGCTTAATGGTTATCCAGTAAGAAGATTAATTCTGAAAAGTGTATTAAGAAGGCAAAGAGTATGAGAAAAACAAAACAAAACCAAGATCAAAGCAAATCCAAAGTGAGCATAAAACCATTCCTTCCCTAAGGGAAGAGGAACCAACCTCCTAAAGCTTACCACAGGTAAATCTGAGTGCTATCTACAGCTTTAATAAAGCCATCTCTCTTGTTACTACCCCTTGCTGTACCCATCTCTGTGTGTCTTGGGAGCATGGTGAATCTTTTCTTTCCATGCCCCTATCCCTAGCACTGTCTGGCTTCTAACTCATCCTTGCACTCTGCAAGAGAGCCACCGAGCTGAACGGGACATCTAACCGGGGCCAGCATCTGTGCAGCAAAGCAAAGACTGGCTCCTCATCACCAGCACGTCAGTCATGAGAAAGCTGAGGGTACTGTCTCCTCTCACCTCCCTTGATTGCTTACTATCCCTGGGGAAGGCCAGTCCGACTGTCACCACCTCCATCACACATTCGCCTTTGAACACTGGCACACTTCTGATATCCCTGCAAGGATTCTGCAGGGCAGGACAGAACAGGTCCTTGCAAACTTCAGAGAGGGCATCCTCAGGGAGGATCCTCTGACAGATCTTCAAGAAAAACCTCAGCATGTCCAGTGCTCCTAGTACACCTCACTGCTGCGCCCTCGGCTAGACCCCAGGCAGTTTCACAGCTCTCCATCCTGCTGGGACAGACGCGCTCACTCACCCAGGTGCTGTCGTGGCACCGATATGAATGCTTCTGTCCCAGCTTAAACCTCTCAACAGAGCTGTCTGTGTTAGGAGGGCTGCTTCTGCAGATAGCAAGGCAATTGTCCAAGAGGCAACTGGCCCACCTGAAACCTGAACCGAACTCTGCAATTCCAGCTCTCCACAGGGACTGAAAAATAAGCTCAGGAGACAAGGCTTGGCAACAGGCACTTCAGGAAAGTGTCTGTGTTTGGAGGAACCAGTCTGGGCTTCTGCCTTTGTAGCTGAGGTCCCAGTCGCTTACTGTCCCCTTTATTGGATTATCTAAAAAAACCCCAAGCACCCAAGCCACCTGAAAGCAGCCTTGCCTGGGTGACCACACTCCAGCACTGCCACCAATAATAAGCCAGTGCCAAGAGGAGAGAGAAGTGGCCAAGTGTACTGGGTAACACGCTGACACATTCCACTGTTCTGCAGAGAGCTTCTCCCCTCCCCGAGTGTCCTCTTCCGCCCTTTCCCAGGCTGGTTTTGTTCCCTCTACCCTTGAAAATCCCCAGTTGTCAGGACCATGGAATTAAATGGAACAATGCAGTACTTTCAACAGTCACAGCCCCTGCTCAGTAAACTCAAGTTTGGGAACACCGATCTGGCTGCTGCCCTGCACCTCCACAGCGCCTGCAGGGACCTGCCACCTCCTCCCAGCCTGGGAGCTCCACACCCAAGGCAAATGACCCACCGGCGGTGAGGCAACTGCTCCTGGTTTGGCTCCCCAGAGAATGATCCCAAACAAACCTTGCAAAGATATATCAGGGTCCTACAGTGGGAGACACCGGGTTTCAGCTTGGACCTTACGATGTCCAGGGGAAGGTAGTGGGGAAGCCAAAGGAGGATGCTCAGGACCAGCTGGCTTCTCCAAAAGTATGTGAGTTAAGCAGAGACAGAGCATCTCAGAACAGATAAAAGTCAAAGATCACTGGGGCTGGAGCCTGGCAGTTGGGTAAGAAGACTTTCCCAGGTATGCCAAAAGTTGTGGAACTGAAAATAGGATGTAGGTAGTTATTAATGTAGGATAATAATATATGATATTAACGTAGGATAACAATATATGATAATAAGGATGTAGGAAAGTTATTAAAGGTATATAGAAATTTGTACAAAGCCTTTCTGCCTTTAAAACATGGGCACACAATACACTCCTTTATCTTCACAAAAATAGTGATCGATAAAAGAGCTCAGGTCCTAGCATTGCTCCAGGCGGCTGTTAAAAACTGACTCCAGCCTGCTGCAGTTTAAAGACAAGCTGGTCTCTGATACATACAAATAAATAAAAAATGGAATAGCCCCTTTCTTCATCAGACTCATACCTCACCTTACGGCTTCATTAACTCTCGAGCTGCTAGAAGGGATACCAAAATAATGAAAGCCAGCCACTCTGCTCTCAAGGCAAGAAAAGCTGTTCTCTCTACAGCTCCCGTTGTTCCCCGATGAATTCTTCCCTTGTCTCCTGTACAGCATGCTAAGTTCCGCTCAAGAAAGTTGCCAGGCATCATCACAATTTCACAAACTTTATCAAGATAGGAGTTTCAGGCAATCAGTAACAAAAATTGAGATCTAAGCTGATTTCTTAGGCCAGCACCGAATCGTGTACAGTACAAGGGTTCCATTGTGCAAAGTTCATCAGCAGGACACAGGCTAATTAACTAAGCGGCTTTTTGGAACTAGTTAGTTTTCAAGTAACAGTTTTCACTATAAACAGTCAGGCACTATTTACACTGAAAGTTAAGTACTGGAGTGCACTTCCAGACTGGATTTATTAACAGAACTCACTATTAGCACTGCCGAAACACCTATTTTGATACTCAGTTTTACATGTCCAGAGACATTGCAGCAGGAGGGGCAATTGAGACTGTTTGTACTACTGAGATCTATGAAGCCTGCTGCAACATTCAGACCTAGCTCTCTGCTAGCCTGTCCCCAACTGTAATGTAATGAAAATGTAAAACATGGCAGTCTTTCCAACCACAAAAGCTATTTTACAATCCTAGTCGTTGCATATGTGAAAGGAAATAGACATTTTGCAAAACCAACCAACCAACCAACGTACATGTTCAAACTTTGAACAGCACTGAGGTCAACACAATCCACATTGCCCCCTTCTCTTTCTGTGAAAGTACATTTATCTAAATTTAAAAAAAAAATTTAATTATTCTGAACTTTTTTACAGTGATTACATTGCTGTGTCCCTTTAAGGCAGAGCTGCACTTCAAGAAGACTGCAACCAGCTGTCATTTGAAGGGCTAGAGTCATTCTCAGCTGGCCAGCATTACTGTGTTACCCAAATAATTTTCCAAAGTAACTCTTATTTGCATTCAGAATAACCATGGGACTAGAAAATGGTGAAAGACGTGGAGAAAAAAAAAAAAAAAAAAAGATTCTCCAAAAGAAACAGACATGCTTTGAGAATAACCCACTTTCTGAACCAAGACAAAGGTTTTCTGAAATCAGCAGAGACCTTATTCAGACAGCGGTTTTCTAAGAGTTCAAGTAAACTCACTCTTACCCCTCAGACTCTTAAACTCTCAGAATGGACGAGAACACAAAGAAAGATCATATGGTGTACCACACAAACATTACCCTCATCTAAGAAATTACATCAAATTCATGGAGACTTGTAAGAAAGAGCTCAGCTCAGTGGGCACTAACGGCCAATTTTAACTTCATTACTCATCTCCATGTTGAAGCTGTTCTCCCGTGGTTACCTCGTGAACACACACCCTGAGCAGTGCCTGACCTTAGCTCCTGGGCAGTGCGATGTGGGACCCTTGCTGAAACCCCTGAAGGCAATAGGATGAGAAACACATCAATATTTGGATATTGCCTGCTCCTTTCTCACGGATGTCAGCAAGATGCCACGGAGATGGTGTCCCTTGCTTCAGGCCTTGAAAGACCTTAACCTGCTTCTTTCAAGGGCTGGTGCTTAAAAAGTGGAGGATCCAGTGACCAGACTCAGATATACTGTACTCACCTTGTTCAACCCCCTCTTGTGCTTCAGTTTTGTGGTACCAAGTCTCTTTCCCCAACATCCAGCTCCTAACCACAACACATCACCAAGCAAAGTCTGAATCTGAAGCTTACCTGATCTTTCTCAGGCTTGTCAGAGATGTCATTCAGACTGGTGGAAGTCAGATTTCTGTGAGTCATGGCTGGGCTGCCTGTAAGAACAATGTCAACACCAATTAAAGCACCTGTTTCCATCTGGTCAGAACAACACAGAGGCTCAGGCTACAGCATTTCCTTGCACAAGGGACGTTGGTGTGTGGAATTTAAGGGCTTGACAGGCTGCTTTCTGTGACTTTACGTGGCACGTGGGGTAGAAAAATGCTAACGCTTCTTCATCTCTAAGAACTTTCCATAGTTCCTGTCTGTGGGAGAAGAAACAAAGCAGCAACAGGCTGCCGAGAGGGATGCTGCTGGGTCACCCAGGACCCAGTTACAAACCCATCCCTCAACGGGGCAGTGGGACCCTCGTGGTTACTCCTACCTGCAGACCCCTCACCTCAGCTCTCCTCTGTAGATGATATCTGCCCTGTGTGCCCCAGCACCCAAGACTTTTTAACGCAACTCACGCAATTGAGGGAGGCTGGCAGCTCTTGGTCCTTCCAAACAGCCGATAATAAAAATCTACCTTTCTTCAAATGAGCTCATCAACTAAACTTACGAACCTTAAGGATTTTACTGATTAGAACAACATGTGCATCAAATTGATAGGCCAAAAATCACAAATTCCTGACAGCGGATACTCTAGAGAGATGAAGACCACCACCAGAGACCAAGAGCAGGAGCAGTTCACCTCCAGTTCCTTTTCAAAGACCAGCTGCTCGGCTGTAAAGCTGACACGCTGGCATCCAAGCACTGCAAAACAGCCAGGAAGGAGCTGCTTGCTCTCTTTCAGACTGCTTTGCCTACTTACTCGTATGTTCTCAAAGACTAGCAGAACTTGTGAAAATAGTTCTAAGGAACTTGGCAAAAAAGCCCCATGCTTTCAGAATTCAGTTCTACAAACACACTAAGAGCCTTTGCAGTTAAAACTGAAGAAACCCAGAAATAACGATTAGTTGTAGAAGAAGAAAAATCAATTTACAAGATTTTTTTAAAATGAGACTCCTGGGATGGATACAATATCATAAACAACAGCAGCCAGCATGCATTTTTTTGATTATTCTGAAATTTTCCCATCTCTTCTCACTCTCACAGGAACTCAAAGCATAGCAACAGGAACTGTTATCACAGTTTCTGAACATGAACATAACTGGAAAGAGAGAAAATACTCTCAAAGAAATGGCACTGAGGCATTTCCCAACTTAGGTTGTGTTTTGAGATAATATTGATTAAACTTATGCTTTGCTATTCATACCAAAATGAAAGCCCAAGTTTTTAGTGTTGAACAGCTCCCACTGCAAAAAAAAAGCTCTGTAACAGATCTGCATACTGAGCAAAAAAAAAAAGGAATTGCAAGAAAAAGATCTGGACTCCCAGAGCTGGGTTTTCTTTACAACATATTCAATGTCTCTAGAGATGGACTTAAAGCATTCTTTCTTATGAGCCACTTGGAATCACAACATACCTCTGGGTGTTATTGCTGCATCCCAGAACATCAACACAGCAAAAGCCAAAGACAATCAGATATTATAAAAAGAGGATCTCCCAGCTCTTCCTCTTCCTGCTGTTATTCCGAGCCAGATTTAAGACCTCACCTATCTCTACCAAGGTTTTACAAATACGTTTACTCATAGAGTGAGAAACGCCACTTGTAAGACTGGATTAAGCTACATATAGTGGCAACCATTCTCCTAATGAATTCTCAGGAATGTCTACAAATTTGGATTGGATGTTTGATATGAATTTGTAGGTAGGAGATAAACACATCAACAAAACAGGGAAAAAGTGATCAAACTTGCTCATGTACGCTGTGCCTGTTACATGGCACAGACATCACTTTGTTCATAACACCTTCTGTGATAGGAATATTTAATAAATATTGGTGTTGGGTAAAAAGCAAAGTGGAACAAAAAAACCCCAAAATAAACCCAGGTTATTGTAATCCTGAAGCTCATTATTGAAACCCAGGGCTCCTTTTCTTGTATAGTGCAATTAATTATCTTTTAAAGGTTGCAGAGACCCTGCCAATTCTGGGAAATCTTTGACAAGTATATAATGTACCCATTGATTAAAATGACAGATTGAAGCTCGATGCAGATACACATGGCTGCTTTGCAAATCTGAGCCAATAAAATCAAACAAGGAATCAGGGAAGCACTTTCTTAAAAATGCAAAGCTTGTTCTCACTGATAATTGGTGTCACACAGCTCAGTGAGTCAAAGCAAAGTTTCTATCGGTTCACCTGAGGGCTACTGAGTGAGAGAAATTCAATGAGAAAGTCTTCAGCAGAGTTAAACAGATCTGGAGACGTCTGAAGACCTCCAGAGACGTGGGGAATACCGGGGGGCGGCTCTCAGAGCTGCGGATCCCACACTGCCCGCCTGCCCAAGGCCACTTCATCGGTTTGGGAGAGCTGCTGTTCTGCTGCAGGTGGACAGACAGCACCGTAAGAGACCCATTTCCTCTCGCCCAAGTCTTACCGTGAGACCTTTGAGTCCTGGCATGGCTACCGACCCCAGCTGAGAAGGAACTAAATACGGCTTCCAAAAAGCTTTGGAGAACTGTAGAAAATACTAATTATTTCATTTTACCCATTTTTTTAATGTTGTTCCAATGCATTTTACTCAGAAGAGCTGCCCTGTGTAGGCATCTGCTGAAGGCATCCCTTCATTTTCTGCAGACTGCTTTGGTGGTTTTCCAAATTTCCAGAAGTAAACAGACTAAAACACACTAAAGAGACTAACATCAGAGTCCACAGCTTTCATAGATGATATTTTTCCAGATTATGACTTTTTTTGCTTTTTTTACTAGAAGTCCAAGACTTTCAAATGACCATTAGGAGACACCCTTCTTTCTAGAGGAAGTGGCTAACGATTTTATCACAAGAAGAAAACCAACCTGCCCATATATCCATTTCTGTGAGTGAACCCCACAAAGAGCTGGGAGTATGTTAGCTGCAACTCCAGCTTCTCGGCACAACACACAGACCTTATTCACTCCCTTTCTTCCGTCATCTGACTGGCCGTGCATTAAGAGATCTGAGCACCAAACATTTCAAAAGTACTCTTGGTTCTTTGGAGGTAGAAAGCATCTCAGAATCCCAACTTAAATAGAGCTCTCAGGCTAAGATGATTCGTATCTCCATCTCCTTGCAACCAATTTTACACTTAATGCTGACAGTCAAAACCTCTTGAGCACACACCATGACTGTTTCCCCCGAAATTCGGTGTCTCTGCATACCATCTTTTGAAGACGCTTTACAAGGTCCTCCAGTTCAGACTAGTCCCACTCAGTACTGACTTGGATGATCTCTGGAACACAGACTGGAAACCACAAGCATTGCCTTCTTACCAGCTTTGCTGACCTAAGAAACTTGCCAGCATCCCAGCCTGAATCGAGAAGCGTTTCCCAAATCCCTGAATGCATCTTGGCTGCCAAGCAAAGTAGAAAAATGCTGCTACGATGCAAGATGCAACTGGTGCAATGTTGGTTCAAAAGCCAGCTGGCTTTGTGGACACCATGGCCCAACTATGTGCAGCCTTCTAGCTCACATTGCTGTTGTGCTTCTTTGAGGATCCAAAGCCAGGAAAGACATGTCCAGCAGTAATTTCTTTTTAATGCCTGTATAGCAGGCCTGCTCATAAGAGCAGCCCTCTGCAGCAGACTCAACTATTTGGAGCCCACAGTGACACAAGGCAACGTCAGCCTCTGTGGTAAGCCTAGCAATACCGCTTCTACGAAAAGACCTGAAAGAGGGGAAAAAACCACTTAAAACCTTGGGAATCTTCAGATGAGCAGCTTCTCTGAATAGAGCGGAACGTGGGAGCAGAAGGAAGCAACACGTCTGTCACTCTACAGGCTCTCAGTGTCCTGAACAAACCAGCAGGGTAAAAAGTTTCTGCTGCCGAGACCTCAGCCAAAGACTCTGGCACACGATGTTCACCCTTACACCATTTGCTAACTAAGGATCATTTCCCGATTCAGGCCTAAATTACATTACTCTCTGGCAAAGGAGACACCAGCCTCTCCTTGGCTGTGCTCAGACAAGTTCTGGTGCAAGAAGTCAGGCAGTCAGTCCAAACACCTCCACGTTATTACCTCCTTCTATTAATAGGCTCAATAGTCATCTTTCACAGCGAATATCCTGAAATTCAGATTTCTGTATATCGCAATGGC
>NW_010143276.1:15442-23542 GCF_000699245.1 Pterocles gutturalis
GCGGGCACAGCACGCTCCTCTGTGATCAGCAGGGCTCCCGATGAGTAATATTTTACAAAGGATAATAAGAGAGAAGCGGGGCCTGAGAAAACTCCAGCTCATCACTGAGAGATAAAGCTGGCGGGGCCTGCTAGCTGTCTCACAAAGGGAGCCTATTTTTGTATTTCATTTATATGGAAATGAAAATATTTAAGCTTGTTGCACTGCCCTGGTGGCAAAATTAATGAAGCCCTTTTTAACAGCCAAAGGATACTCCAACATGGGAGAAATGTCATTACGTGGCTTAGGAGGGACAGCACTGCCCGAAGGGGAGGGCAGGCTGACCTACCTGCTTCATCCCAGGTGTTAAAGAAAAAAGCAAAACAGAGTGAAAAAGAGGACCAGGTGGGGTAACACAGCCAGCCAGAGCAGCAGCCATTCCACAAAGAACGCGTTTGCAATCTTCCCACTGTTAATGCAGCAGCAAGCGTTAAGAGATCGATGGGTGCGAGCTACCCACTCCTCTTCCTCTAAACTCCCCCAACCAAGGGCAGCAGCCCAGCCCCCCCGCCCTTCACCCCTGCCCGGGACTTACTGAGCCATCCCATGCTGGGGCTGCGCTGCACTCGCATTTCATCATCCAGCGTGCGCGTCGCTAGGCAGGGCACAGAGCTCTCCAGTGGGCTGCGCGCTTTTGCGGTGCAAGCAGGAGAGAGTAGCAGCAGCAAAGAGGAGGAAGAGAGCACAGTTGAAAAGTCAAAGAAAAAAAAAAAACGAAAGAAAATGCTCAAGCAATTGCACAAGCAAGCCAGTTAGGAGGCAGAGAGTTTGAACATTCGCAGTTACACACACGTGCACCCTCCTGCACAGCTCGGTGACCAGAGTGGTAAGCCTTCTCGTTTGGAACACATCCTCTCCTTTCAGTGTTCAGCTGGCAGGTCTGGAGACAGATTTTCATCCCTGGTGTTTCAAATTCAGGCATCTTAGAAGCGGATTTCAAGCAACCGATTAAGGCAGCTGCAGTTCTAGTTGTGCTGAGCAGTCCCCAGTTGCAGTGCAGTCAATAAGAGCGGCAGACACACAGCGCTTTTGAAGACAAGTCCAGTCACTTCCCTGTAGGAGCCAATTTTGAGCATCCTGACCATACATGTACTACCACTGAGGGCTGGAAGTGGGTATTTTACTCTGCAATGCTTCAAAAAGTGCAAACAGCTAAATACATTACTGGGGTTCTTCAACCGTCCCTTGAAAATCTAATTTCTGAGTTAAACTTCTCTCCTCCTGTGCTATGATTATTCAGCTGACACCATCATTCAACTCTCTAAAGGGACAGAGGATGCAATTTGCATGGAAAACAACTGAATAAAGCTGAACTCTTAACGTAGACTAAAAACTTCAGAGGAGCAGTTTTCGACTGTTACTAGCTATCCTTCTCAGTGCATCAGCCAAGGCGGTGCATCAGCCAAGGCGAAGGGACCTTAATCAGTGTTATTTTATCTCAACTGTTTCCAAACTCCTCTGTCAGCACAGAGAAAATAACTAACGTTCATGGGGCGTTTGGGCAGCACAGGCACCATCCGCATGGTGACGGGTAGCATGCCGTTATTTATGAGGGTTAAACACTCACACATCCCAGCTCTCTACAGCCTCTGCCAGCTTGGTTTTACTATGATTCGACCACTTCTCTTCAACGCTTTTGCCAAGGGCTCTCACAGGTGTTAAGTTATACAAAATGCTGGCAGGCAGGAAGCTTTTTGTTTAAAAAAAAAAGTCAATAATACGCAGTGCACAGCAAATGTTATCACCGAAGCACTGATAAACATTTCCGACAGTCCTCAGGCACCTGCATAAGGAATGGCGAACAGGGTTCTCACTTTATACAGCGGCAAAGCCACCGCAGCCCTGCGGTACACCCCAGGTGGGCAAGGGCTGCCGGAGAGCCTCCAGTGTATGCAGCATTGATTGCAGGGGTGCCCATCAAATGCTGCACCCTGCACCAGGAAAGGACACAAAGAACTCTTAGGAAGCCAGTTAACAAAGCAAGACACACACCGAAAAAAATGGTCAGAAATCCCTCCAGGAGCTCAACTGAAATGTCAAACTGAAATGTCCTGGTTGAACATTTCATACAGCTCACAACCTTCTACCAGAAAAAAAGAAATTAAAAGGGCGGTGTCTGTGTAAGGGAGCGCTCAGTAATTACATGCTACAGCTTTGTCTGCTTGGCTTTTTGATAATCATCTTTTTTCCTGTTGAACAGACAGCAAAGGCTTGCTTTGATTTGTCCTCCTCTGTCCCACGTTCAAAAAGAAATTGCCATCTTCTGCACAATTTCTTTCCCAAGTGCAAAAGCATTTCTGAGAAAACATCCTCTCACGGCATGATCCAAATATCAACCTTTATGACACAGCAATGAATAAAAAGCACTCAGCACACACCTTTGCTGCTCGAAAGTTCCGTGTTTCTGCCAATCTGATTGGGATGGAGTCTCATCTTTGAGAAGAGCAGTGAAATGAAAGATCGGGGCACGGGATGGCCGTGCAACCAGGGGCCACAGAGCCGCACTCAGCCCTGGGGAGGTGCTTAATCCAGCACTCTGGATTAAAGGAGATACAGGCACCTGAACATCTTTGAGAACCATGGCCCAGGGGAAATTTCCACATTTCAGATCTAACAAATACCCTTGAAGAAGTTTATCATCGTTTAATTTGGGTTTTAGGTCTAACTTCCTTGAAAAAAAATGAAGGAAACCCATGGACAGAATCCATGCTAATGATATGATGGTAAAGCGCTTCCTAAAGAAATGTTTTTGAGAGTAATTTCATACAGTGAGGTACCCATCAAAATCATAGGCTCTAAATCATTGTGATCACCCAGTAAGAGCCAGGAAGTTGCATAATATTTTTACACAGACCCTACAAGCAGGGTGGTTCAGCTTCAGTAGAGATGGTTTCATTAACGTCCCTTAATGTACACAATAACAGTGTACACTACATTAGCGGAGTGCTTTGTAATTTACATCCATGTGTTTTGAGGGTAAATAAACCGATGAGAAGTTCGCCCTTTTAACAACGGCAGTAAACGTCGGTCGAGCAGAACGCCAAGCTGCTTTCTAAATATAACGGCCCGTAAACCTCTTATGCGGAGGTGAGAAGTAAGCAATGCGTAAGTCTCGTGTCCCTGGGGGCTGCCGTTCTCATTAACCTGGCTGCAGCATGAGTACTGGATGGAAGTTTCACTGTCACTGAAATGAAAGGGAGACACTGAAAAGAAATACCTACCTGGAAAGAAACTCCAGGGAAATTTCGGAGCGCTTGGGGCTGACGGCACTTTCATTATTGTGATTAGCTGTGTTGAGAGACAGCTGCACTCCTGTGGCCTCATTAAATTTTTATCTGTCTAAAGGACAAATTCTGCCTTTAGAAGCACATGAGAGGCACTCACTGAACTCCAGGGAGTGTGGTATAACTCGATCAAACACATTCTGGAGCTACTTTTTCATTAAAGTGTAAATAATAAATAACAGTAACAACTATTCATGAAGTATTTCCCTTTGTATAAAAGTCTGTCCCTCGTTAAGCCTCACAGCACTTGAACTGTCATGGAACACAATGCATTCTCATTATATATTCCCACAACACACAAACATCCCAGGTGGGGAAACAGAGGCAAAACAACATGAAAGGAGTGGCTGAAGCTCACCCAGTGGGCTGAACAGAGCCAGGACAGAATTTCTTGAGAATCAGTCCAACAGAGACTGGACCTGCACAGCCCCTTCAAACAAGAGGAAGTCCCCTAGGATGCGAGGAAAGGGTGCCCTTAGCCATGAAAAATAAGTAGGGGCTGGAGTGAGATCTTAAGACGAACGCCTTTTGTCAGCATCACCCTCCCAGGACAAGCACGCTATTATTTTCTCTTTAACCAGCCCTGCAAGCCTAGCTCCGTACAGTGAAGAGACAGGGCTTATCATTCACGATGTAGTTAAATAATGCACTGCACATGATTTACCTTCAAACCTCCTAAGTTTTAATTTGCCTTTAACACCCTGAGGTTTTGATGGCTCCTCAAGGAATGACTTTAGCTGCAGAAAGAAGAATTCAACACCGACCAGCTGCTGAAAAAAGAGGAGGCGGTTACAAGCACACAGTTCAGTAAAAACAGATGCAACACAGAGGTGGAAGGTGTATGTATGTTGTAAACAGAGCACATCTTAAACCCTTCCGTCAGACTCCCGTTGTGTCCCAAGGAGGCACTGATCACAGCAATGCCATACAGTCAATCCTAAAGGTTTCTTTCCATTTCTACGCCCTAGGAACTCAGTGAGACAGGTACTCAGAATAAAACACTAAGCTTCATTATTTGTTCAACCATAAGACATGAAAAAGCAGACCACTGCCCAAACACAGAGGCACTCCTGACCCTGAGGAGTTTACCTGCTGATCCATCTCCCACACGATCCAAGAGCAGTTAGGTCTGCCTGCGGAATCATACGGGCACCACAGGCCAGCCCACAGCTCTCACGTTACCCTAACCCTCGGTGTCACAGTGCCTGCCTGCAGGAAAGCGGTTTGGGGCTGGAGCTGAGAACTGAGGGCATAGAATCATAAAATGGTTTGGGTTGGAAGGGACCTTAAAGATCATCCAGTTCCACCCCCTGCCATGGGCAGGGACACCTCCCACCAGCCCAGGTTGCCCAAAGCCTCATCCAGCCTGGCCTTGAACCCCTCCAGGGATGGGGCATCCACAGCTTCTCTGGGCAACCTGGCCACTGCCTCACCACCCGCATCTCCTACACCACGTGCAGGGCGACTGAAGCACCCGAACACATGCTACATACATGTCTTATGTTTTGCGTCCCACATCTCCTCAAAGCAAGCCTAGTCATCTTTGCAAAGGTCTGGAAAGAGATGGACGTGGTAACAGGTATCTACAGACACCCCCACAAACAGTGCTTGTGCATTTTACCTGCAGTGGCTGCTTCCTCCTTTTAACAGAAAGCAGATGCCTCCCATCAAACAGTGGGGAGTTTGTTGGGAGGCGAGTGGGGAGACACTGGAAAGTCCCAGAGCATACACTGGGCAGAACATAATTTCCCTTGATTCATGTTATTGCTCCTTTGCATTGCTCATTTAATCGCTGCATGATCAAGGCACTTGTACATGAAGAGATGCATCATCAAGAACAACAAATATTCTTCACATGCACATACACAACTGTTGCAAAAAGCAAAGGATGACAAAAGGTAGGAAATATTACTAAAGTATGATAGTAGGTTAGGCAGAAATGTTAGGGTGAGCTTTCGAAGCAGAGCACAGAGAGCTAAGAGGCCTTGCATGTAGGAAGAAGAATGTAATTTGCTTGCTTTCATTTCTGGATATTGTAAGATAGCAACTTTTAGCCAAATTTACATACTGCAGCACAAGGCAGTTTACAGAACTCCACGACAGGACAGCTGCCTTCAACATCCTCTTTTTTGCTTACCCCTAGTAAGAAGCCTGCAAATCTGAACGTATGGGTAAGCACAGAGTCACTGCCAAGGCCTCTACAGCTGTCTGCATCCACACGCACACGCATGTTAAGACACCACTATGAACTAGATCTATGACTACATCAAGTTATTTTTAGAGAGAGGCACACACACATTCACAAAATACACCACGAAACAATTTTAGGATGAATAAAGCAAGATGGAAATCAGCTTTACCCACACTGGACAATGATCGAATGGCAATAAAATGCAAGCTAGATGTTACCATCACGTAATTTTTGAGTAAGAGTGCCATCAACACCATCTGTTACAGAAATTGAACACGCACGAAAGCTTCGTCTCTGCACAAACGTTTCAGATGATTGGCCTTTTAGGTTCAGGCATGGCTGGAGGTTTTTGTAAATCTCTCTTTCCTAACACTGTTCCTACATCATCTCCTACACGCCAGCTGCGAGAGCACCTCTCTGCCTTTCCCTCTGCCTCCTGCGCCCTGCTGCTGCCTGCTACCTCCCCTCCTCGCCCCACTCAGTCCAGTGAAGATATGGTTAGAGCAACGTGCCACGGCAAAAGCAGCCTTCAGAGCCCACCGCTGATGTGTTATCAGTTCGGGTCTCACTATGCTAATCGTGGGTTAGAAAAGCACTGTCAGGGCAACAAAGTTAGTTTTTGGCGGGCAGGTTTGGTGGGGTGCTTGCAAACGGAAGGCTATAGCCAGTTAGCCTCTGCATTACCGTTATCGGGGTTGGTAAACATCCTACTTGCACTGGAGACGGTCTTTCCAATGTCGGCCAGAGAGCGCAGGTTGGATTTCTTGGTCTGGTGCCGGTGCTTCCTGAGCAGCGTGTAGGTGACTTTGTCCTTCAGTTCCAATTTCAAAAGCCCCGTCTCGATCTGATTGTCAACAATCATTTCTGTCACACACAAGGAAAGGGGCGAGGGAGAGAAAAGGAAAATTAATCACTAAGCGCAAAACTCAGCAACATCAAGGGAGAGCAGAGGGAGAGAGATGGATAAATTTCACCCTAATTTTTTGAAGGCTTTCCTTCCTGTCTCAAAACCACCACCACATTTTGCCATTTTATTTTTAATGGGAACCTCTTTTAGACATTTATTTTGAAACAGAACGTGTTTCCATCCAGCAAAACCCAACAGCCATTGACACATACCCACTGCACCAAGACTCCCTTCTGTTCTTTCCATACATGCCATCAAGCGTATTTCCAATCAGCTGCACCCAGAATAAGACGGCTCTTAGTTCAGAAAGGGAATCTGCTCTGAACCTGCATTTTTGTGAAGAAGCTACAGCTACATTGCAAGTACCAGTATGCTCCCAAAAATAACATGGCAAAACTTCTGAGATTCAACAAGAACCGAGTTCACCTCACAGGCCCCCAAGGAAACCTCATCTAACTACAGAAAAATGTCCTGGAGATGAGCAACTAATTAAATCATTCCCTCTTAGAACTGAAGTAAAATGACAGCAACTACAAAAGACAGAACCTTCTCCAATTTTCACAGGACATATTAAGTGGCTTTGCCTTTAACTGAATCACCAGAAAAAGAAGCTTCCAACTCACTGCAAAGACTGCTCACTTTCCATCAGTTCTCTCCTTTCTGCTCCTCTGTCCCAGAGGAGAAAGAAAAAAAAAAAAAAAGACAGCCAGATCTATTAAGAATCTCTATTGTACATTAAATCTCACATTAAGTTGTTCCCTTTATTACTTCAGTTAACATGCTGTCCCCCAAGGGAAAGTGGCAGCTCTTATTTGTCTACCGGTAACTTTTATTTGTGCTAATAATAAAAGTTATGGGAAAGCGGAGGCAGACCATGCATCACATTTGTTAACTCAGTGAGTCAGAAAGTCATCTTCTATACGCTGCCCAAGAACTAATGCCTCTTCAAATCACTGGGGGAAAAAGCCCAGCTCTTCCGCCCACAGTCGGGAAAGAATGCTTATATGCATGTAGGTATGGTTACACAAAATGGGTGCCAAAAGGTTTGGTTTTGGAAAGTGCAATTTTTCTATAAGCTTTTGTTGTTCATATGTTTTGTTAGTGATTTTTGGAATGCTTCCTTTGGAACAACACTTATTTCTTCACTGCATTTGCCTTTCTCTCTCTGGCAAGTGCTCCCTTCTCTGTTTCAGATATAACACAATTCAACCAACAGAGCTATTTGACTTTTACTTTCCTGTGTGTCCTGTGTTTACTTTCCTGTTAATGTCACTGTGTGTGTGACATTAACAAAGTGATAATGATTAAATAATTCTGGAAATCAAGTCTGTGGGCTTCTTGGACAATGTATCTGATTAAGGATTTGAACCTATAAGAGCAAAAATACCCCATGCAGGACAGTGTTACAGCAACAGGAGCCACTGTCTTGTATTTTAATCCCCCAGGAATTAGGTATGATTTGGGTGGTGGAGAAGGATACTGAAGGTGACATCTCAAAGTGCCTTCAAAAATAAATCTGTTGCTCTTCTTCCTGAACTAAGAACTCCTTTCATTTATTTCTTATCCTTCTCCATGTACTTTCTAGTTTTTCCCTGTTATTCCTTGGACAGTTGCTACTTTATTTTCCTCATTGAAACCACCAGTGAAACCATCATCATGGTTAACAAAAAGTTGTAGGA
>NW_010143276.1:23573-39951 GCF_000699245.1 Pterocles gutturalis
GGGAAAGAGCCAAGGCAGCTTTACTTACCCACCACCTGAGGGAGAGAAGAGGCCTCCATATCCAGGATGATCGAGCCTTTCTCTATGCACGTCCTCAACTCAAACAAGCTGTGTAGGGACAACGTGGCCACGTGAGGTTTACTCCATCGCTCCCCACCTTGTTCTACCTTCTCCTCAAACTTTATCCACCTACAAGAAGGCAGAGCAATGAGAGCATGTTGAAGTTGTTGGCTCCCTGCAGACATACGTCTCTGAAAGAAGCAAGACAGCTGAACATTCTCCCACGCATCTCCGAGGCCACAAATCCATGATCAAGTTGCAAAGGCGTAATGAGTCGCTATGTGTCAGCTGAGCGGCGATAAGGCTCTGTCTGCTTGTAAACTATTGCAAATGTGGAGTAAAACATGTTATCTTTAATAGCTTTCACCAAAGGCTTACACTAACCCAGTTTACCTGATGTTTGCTCCAGGCCAAGAGCGTACAAGCAGTCTCACCAGCTCAGCTGAGACCCAGTAATTCCCTCCCCAGTTTGCACACCCAGCCTTTAACTCGACACTCTGCATCAAACCAAGTGCAACAGCTGAACTGTCACTTCACCAGACCCCAGAGAAAGTCAGGTAACTGAATTCAGCCTTCACAACCCACCTCAGCTAGCTAGCTGTGAGAAGTGCTGAGCACCACAGCTCAAAAAAAAAAAAAAAAACAACAAACCACCAAAAAAAAAAAAACCACCCATACACACACAAAAAAAAAAAAAACCAAACCCAAACCAAAAATCAGCATTTCTGGAAACAAGGTGACTTGCATTTAAGTATTCAAATCCAAACAATAAAATCTGAAAACTTCAGCCACTGCCAAAACTCAGCAGCCTCGCCAACAATCATCAGCGCCGAATAATGCCGGCCAACACCAACGGGCTGGCACGAGGCAAAGGGTGGAGGAGAGAAGCACCGAACGAATCTGAAGATGTTCTCAGCAGAACAAGTGAGCCATCGAAGGAAAAGACACTAATTAAGGGGTTCGTTGTTTCCCTCTGCTCTCTGTCGTTTAATGATTTAACAAAGTAGGCCTGAAAAAAACAGAAAGCTCACCTCTAGTGGAAGATTAGAGCAAAGGTTAAATCCTGTTCTGTGCAAAAACGCTCTTTACACCCCCAAACCCATGTCAGAACAGCAGGCGAGCAGGAGTTTTAACCTCCACGAGCAACAGGGTTGCAACCCCGAGCCGGGCGGCAGCAGGCAGGTAGCCGGAGCGTGACGGGCCGTGCCGAGCGCCCGGCCACCAGCCCACCTCCACCTCCAGGCTTAGCCCTGCCCCTGGCTCCCGCTGCCCAGCCAGGGGTGTGTGCAGGTGGGCGGCCAGGGACTGAGCAAACAGCTCCTGCTGCGGCTCTCCAGGGGATTTTACCCAGATCATGCCCTCGCTGCACCGAGAAAAGGAGAACCACCACCACAGGCCTTCTTCCTCTGCTGCAGCACCCAGCTATGGCTTTGATAGAAGCTCGGAGCACAGGCAAAGGATGGTATTTTAATATAATCTAATTGCAAAAAAATAAATGCTTTTTAATCCTGCCTTGAGATGCTGTTTTAATGTGTGTGGGAAATGAAAATTCCAGTGACTGAGGGAATTATTAAGACAAAACCCACACAGGGAAAGGTAAAGCAGTTCATAAATTGGTTCAAAAGAGTGTTATTAACACCAAATGAAATTATATTTAATCCAGAAAAACATATTACTTGAGGATTAATCCCTTTTGAGATTTTTCTTTTACTTTAAAAAAAGCTGTTTTTTAAGCCAAACCAAAAGACTGAATTCAATCTCAAATTAATAGGGTTCTATCTAGTTTACAAGATCTAGGTAATTCCTCGGACACCTGAGGGACCTGGGCAGCTGTATACCTGTGAATTTCCAAGGACAGGTATTTTGTACCGCCCTGTGTGACTGAGGTACAATTTACCCTGCAACAACAGACAGGCTGCAAATGACAAAGTATTTCTCTTTTCAGTGAAAGTGTATTATTCAGGATTATCAATATTTGCTTTCTGTTTACTTCTCTGACTATAACCCAAAATACAAATACAATAAAACAAATTTGAACCTGCAAACCTGTTTGAACTATACCCTGCCACAGTGAGCGCAGTTCCTAGAATAACTCTTTTCCCAGGGAGAGTTCAAGCCTCCTCAATGGGAATTCACTGACAGCCAGGTCTCTTCCAAACAGCCTGAAGCAGCTTTTGACGCTTCATTCCAAAATAACCAACAACTCAAAACCACAGATCAAGCAAAAATGGATTTTAAAAAAAATCTGCAGCTGCCAAACACAGGGACAAAGTGGTGGACTTTCAGGGTGCTGGACTTTCAGGGTGGAGAAGAGCAAAGAGGGCAAAAGAGACAGCCACAGGGTTAATGCTTCCTGTCGCATGAATTCAGAGTTGTACAGCTCTGAACAGGTTCCCGGGTGCTGAAAGCAACGCTGGCTGCAGCTGAGTAGCAACACACTGTTTCAGAGCAAAAGATTATCTACACTGTTATTTGAGAAAATAAACAACTGAATTACCCTCATCGTCTCCATCCCACTCTGTTCTTGACATCTACATATCCTTGCTGTTTGCCAGCTGTACTTCACTTGCAATAACTAATAAAAACTCCTGTGACCACGTCAGAGAAGCAGCAAGGTACGGCACAAAACACCCATGTTCTGTTATGCCTCTTTTTGGCCGTGGAAACTACGCTGACAGCTCCAGCAAGGCTCTCCTGCCACTGTGGGCTTCCGAATTCAGGTACAGATCAGCATCGCTGGCTCCAAAGGGCCAAGACTTGCGAGGAAAATCTGCCAGCTGCACACTTGGTTGCCTCCGGGATAACACCCTGCTCTTAAGACGCTTTTTTGGGAGCTGACAGTATATTCCACGTACACATACTGGGAAGACAGCTCGTATCTCTGCTAACCAAAGATGCAGGAGCCATCTTTTTTTTTTTTTTTTTTTCATTTTTAGAGCTTCAAAAAAAGATTTTGTAAAAAGCGTGCTAACATAATAATGTGCAAGGGGGTGAAGGGTATGAAGGTACTGTCTGACAGAGCTTACATAAGGATGACCCCAATGAAAAATTAAGAAACCCTATCCACCATCCCACTGTCCTTTCACCCCTTTTCACTGTCAACTCATGGCTCTTGTGCCATCTCCCCGCCTTGCAGAATGACAGTCCCCACTACGGTGTGCACACCGTGGTTCCCGAATGTTCTGCCATTCTGTACCGAACCTCAGCAAACACCGGTGGTCTCCAGCTGTTTCGGGTCTTTGCCTTTTACTAGTTTGCTCTGTATCCTGTCACTTCACTGTCATCTCATGGCTCTTGTGCCATCTCCCTGCCTTGCAGAATGACAGTCCCCACTATGGTGTGCACACCATGGTTCCCGAATGTTCTGTAATTCTGTACCAAACCTCAGCAAACACAGGTGGTCTCCAGCTGTTTCGGGTCTTTGCTTTTTACTAGTTTGCTCTGTATCCTGTCACTACCGCTGAAATGCAAACATCCACGTGCTCTCATGGCTCTTGTGCCATCTCCCTGCCTTGCAGAATGACAGTCCCCACTATGGTGTGCACACCATGGTTCCCGAATGTTCTGTAATTCTGTACCAAACCTCAGCAAACACAGGTGGTCTCCAGCTGTTTCGGGTCTTTGCTTTTTACTAGTTTGCTCTGTATCCTGTCACTACCGCTGAAATGCAAACATCCACGTGCTAGCGCAGGAACTTGCCCATCTGCGCCAGGCAAATCGATTACAAGCTCCAACAAAACGAACAAGGAGCACCCAGTGACCCAAACCTTCAGGTTACCTTTTAACAGCAATAAACCTTCCTCTTTACTGCCCTGTTCCTAACGCATTTACAGGGCTTTGCTGTGAAACTCGGCCTACACTAAGGACGTTTTTCCAAAGTGGCCCTTTGTTGTTAGCCACGGCCCAACGCCACGGTGCGCAAACAGACAACAGACCCACGCAGAGGAATATGACGTCCTCGAGCCTGGGCATGGGCTGATCTTCCCTCCCGTCAGCAATGCCACCGTGAGCAGGGGGACAACCACAGCCTGTCCATACTGCGGCTGCAGCACAGACAGCTGAGCTCAGGTGAATCAAGAACCAAGACAGGCTACTAAAGGTCCTCTTCTGGAATCATCTTCTAATCTTCTAACGCTTTAAGTTGCGTGTTAGAGATTTTCCATGACATCTTCTAGCTATTTTTCTAATGACCAGAACAGCACTGGAAGGGACAGTATCGTTTGCTAAACCCTTCTAATACAGCACTCTCTCTTGACATCTTCCATGCCTTTCCAGTCCTACAACAAACAGCTGCAGCGAGCCGCACAGCTGGCAGCTCCTCAGCCCGCTGAAGCACGGAGCAGCCAGCTCGAGCTGGTACATCCCGCTGCAAGGGTCACTCGGTAGCTCGCAGCAGGTTTTGTTTTGCAGGATTAAGTCATTTCAGGAAGACACTGAAAAATCCTGATCAATCATACATCAGGTAAGATCAATATCAACAGAAGAGCATGCAAGTTGGGAAGCTGGGCTAAATTTAGGAATTACACGGTGCCTCCACAGGGTGCCCTGTCTTTCAAGCATGTTACACCTACATTTATCTTTAAAGAGAGAGAATCTCGTATACAGTCCCATCTAGCACTTCTATCAAAATGTGCAAAACCACATAAAATCAGAAGCATTTGCCAGAAAAGAAGAAAACCTCCCTTTTTCTCTCCAGCCACCTGATAGTGCAAGCATATTCCACTGTAAGTTTCTTTGAACATAAAAGCAGAGGGCTCTTGACAAATGTCCCTCAAAAACCAGAAGTGCTTTGTGATCTGCCATGCAGGACACGGGGTATGTCTCTTCTGAGGGCTAATATTCGTGGTCTTCAAGAAAACAGAGCTTCCCAATATTCGTACTACAAAGGGGAGACCAAAGAGAATGCCTGCTAAGAAACACAACTCTAAGGTCTCAACCGTACAAAAGCTTTAACTAATTAATATTTCAAAACCCCTCTCAAAGGCCTATACATGGGCAGAGGAAAGCATAATTTGCTGTAAAAAGCAGAGGTGAGTGTACAGATGACAAAAAGTAAGTACTGAGCTAATGATAAGAGGGAAGAAAAGCAATAAAGGGAGAAAAGGATGACCAATAAGTCAGAAGTTAAAGAGTAAAAGGTGAAAAGCCTTTAAATAGGGTCTCTAAGTGACCGAGAAGTAAAAATAAAGAAAGATAAGAGAGTTAAGGGGTAGGTGGTGGAGCAGTTCATAACATTGCAGGTAAAGAAGATTAAGGTAACCAAACAACCCAGGCTAACTATGAACACAGTAGGTACCCTTAAGACTGGAAGGTGGGGAAAGAGCTTAGCCCAGCCACAATAAAGGAAAATGAAAAGCCTCAAGTTAAAGAGAGGGGGATTGGGAAGGTAAAGCCCCAGACTGCTCTCCAGCTACCATCTCTTTCTAGTGGGACATTTCAGGTCTTCACAGCAACCAGACTGCAATTAGGGGTTTACCTTTTAAGACAAGCCCAAGAAAAATATTTCCACTGCACAAAAAATTAGAATTGTATAAGGCTAGAGGGCTAAATAGCAGCCTTTAGAGATCACAAATCCAATCCGATGGCTCTTTTGGTGTTGTTCAGAAATGAACTATATATAACTTGTGTCAATCCTGTCAGAAAAACCATGCCAGTCCTAAAACAGCACCAGCAAAGAAACAGGCAGAGAACTTAACCAAGAAACAAAAAGCGAGCAACTCAATCCAGCGCTTAACACACACCTTGAATAACGCACTCAAAAGAAAAAAATCTTTAGGCCTTTTGACTATTTAAAACGAATTTCATCAGTAACTTGCTAGGACTGGGACACGGTCAAAATTTTCCAACATGTGATGTATGGTGAAGTCAGGCTCAAATCTACTTTTGGGCAACAGAATTAAAGTAGCTTTAGCACACTTGTAGAAGGTTTATTCAGGCACCCATTTCTAATAATTCAGGCCAGGATATTGTCATTCTTTGCAAAGCACTAATAAGCCCATTTGTCTGTTGGTCCTCTAAAGGCAACCTATTCGCATAAATCTGGCACTCTAATTTTTCTAGGTTTTGTTTTAAAGGAATATTTATACAAATCCTCAAATTCTCAAAAGGTAATTTCAATTGCATGGGCTCCTTTCTGTGGATTCCCCAAACCATCCTGTAGCACAGATATTAACCCAACTGAATGTTAAAAAGTGATTTCCCATGGGGGTCCTGTGAACTGTCCCTTCCCTTTCAAGGTGATGGAAAACCAACCCACCTTGCAGTCTCCTTCCACTCCATCTCTTGTCCATCGACGGCCAGGAGTTCATCCAGCTCCGTGAAGAGCTGAGGGGGTGCCGGGCTGTCATCTTCTTCTCCAAGAATGAAGCGGATGCGTTCGGCAGCGGGGGAGACTGCAGAGGTGAAAATACTGCGGTTAACAGCCTGAGAGATGACCAGGGACGTGCGGCTCCTCTCCTTCCCCTTCTCCCCAAAGCCATTCAGCTGTTTCTCCAGGCTGTCTTTTCCATCTGACATCCTAGTCGGTGTGGACGGAGGGGCGTGAGTGAGGGTATGGCTATCTCCCTCTCTCCCCTTCCTTGCCTCTCACTTACTTCTTAAAAGTTCAAGCTGGGAGTAAAGTTCAGGAAAACCTGCCTCTTCCTACGGTCCTTAACTATGTCACAGCAATTTGCAGCCCTTGTAAAAAAAGCGCTATCAAGCTCAAAACCAATATGCTCTATGGTGCGTGCCCAAGGACCTTTCGTACTCTGATCAGCTGAGATCCTTAGCCCCCTTTTTTATATGACATAAAACCAGTTTCAGCCAAACTATTTTGGGGTTTGCTGTGACAGCATCCCATGGCTTTCCCCTCCCTGCCAGCAAGGCTCAGGCTCTCATTGGCCTGCAAGGCACACTGTAACCTTCCCAGACCTGCTCCTGGAAAACACAGGAATATTTAACAGAAAGGTTGTGTCATCTATACATGAAGAATGTGACCGAACGCATTTAGTCAGGCACCAATGCACTGAAAAAAAACAACTGCTCCCATTGGGAAAAGACTGCCCATTTAGGCAAAAGAAACTGTTCAACATGTGCTCTTTTGATGGCACACACAACGTTCATTTGCATTACTAGCTCAAGAAAAAGGAGCAGAAAGCCCTTCCCGGTGAAGAAACGCAGGTGAGTCAAAACTGAACACTGAGAACATCCCTGTCCACATCCCAAGGCCTAGGGGCATCTCCCAAAGGCATCTGGAGCTCGTGCCACAAGAGCCACTTTGCTGGAGCACTTCTTGGGGTCTAGAGATTTTTTCTGCTCATATCACCTTAAAATGAAGGCGTGATCATGTGAGATATTAAGACAGACATCCTTTCTGCTGAATGTTTATTAGCATTAGAGTTACACAGCAGACTATGAACTTTGAACTGTTCTGCTAAAAACTCCTTTCTTTTCAAAAGATCAGCTGTCTGTTGCAAAATAATTAATTACACCAGGTGTCCAATCACCACTGATTTTTCCAGAGTAAACAAAGTCCCAGTTTGTAATGTGAAAAAAGGAACAAATAAGAAACATATACTCTCCTGCTTTTTTTTATTTTTTAAGACACTTTCATAGCTTTCGTCTTAAGTCATTAAGCAAAAGTTGGTGTAAATTCATTTCTTTATCAGGTAGGGTGATGGAGATTTCATAACGTAAAATGGATTTCTATTTAAAGTACATTGACAGTTAGAATTTAATAAAAATACAATTATTTAAATTCTTGCTGCTGGTGACGTCTTTGTCCTGCTGCTTGGCTTTCATAGTGCCGTTACAGTAACACAGAGCTATGGACACACCTCCCTGAAGGGAACATTTTTTTCCTCCCCTGATTTTAGAGCCAAATTCCATTTTGGCTCAAGCTGTTGGGAATGCTCTTGCAGGGCAGGAGAAGGCCAGGTTCCCTTCTGAAAGTGATCAATTTTCAAAACCAGCAAGCTTCTCAAAGCTGAGTTTTGCTTTAAAATATGCATACGAATTAGAAGTCTGGTTATCAACTGGGTCAGTTTAGCCACCCTCCACCTCCTTCCTCTCTTTCAAGACTTTTCTGATTGTATGGACGGTTATCAGCAACTCTGTGCACAGTGAATTTTCTAATTCCCTGGACATCAAACTACACCGCCCTGCACTGCCTCTGCAACTTGGGTAGGAGGGATGATAACATATGGAGCCACAGAATCTGCAACATGAAACCTATGGAGCCATCTCAGAACCTGTGATGTGCATAATGAGTATTTAATTATTTGACTTGGCTGTAACAGATGCACTTTGCAGACAGTTCCAAAACACATCTGCAAATTCGTAACCTAGTACATGAAAATTATCCTTGCAATTCTAAAAGCAATTTGGACTAAAAATCTGCACCTAAAACACGTTTAAAACAAACATTAGTATAAATAATTAAGATTATCCTTTTCCAAAAACACAATTAGTCATAACATTTGAGCTTATCTTTATACAGTCAGCCCCAGCCAACCACTGGTGCCAGACGTTTGTGCTGAAACCAGCACATGGTTGCCACACCACTCTGGCTTGGGCTAAACCGCTTCACCGCTCAGCATCCCAGCTGCCCTCTGCCAAATCCCATCCCTGCTCTTCCTCTTCTGTTCAGATCCCACATGCTTCAGGGCAGGAATCTCTCACTAGGTGCACATATGAAAGAATATCTATTAAAACAGAGGCCAAGCATTCAGCTAAGACCTTTAAATACCACTGTACCAGCAGATTACATACAACACGAGAGCATTTTTTAATTTCTGTTGCAGAAATGCTTTGGACATGGACACGTATGTAGACATGTGGCCCCTGTACAACACACCACAGAGAGAATGAAAAGATGATGCCTGGCCAAAAGAACACAAACCAGCCTATTGCATGAGCCTGCAGGCTTCCACGATCTACTATTTCTTCTTTCCTCAATCAGTCTGAATTTAGCTGAAGAACACCACTCAAGTGGTTGCTGTTCTCCAGCCATTTGGTGGTTTCCCAGCAGTGGAAAGGGCCGAGGGAATTCCAGCTGGACAACCACAGGTTATGGCTGATGGTGTCTGAGCCCTGCTGCCATGCTCCAGACAAAGAGCAAGACCTGCTGGCAGAGTTACCCGTAACATGCGTGTTCCATCATCTTCCCTCTCAGTCCGCGCCTGTGATCCTCAATATACTTTTGTATTCTTCACAGAACTGAAATGCCACAGCCAGAAAAGCAATAAAGTACATTTACATCCTGTAGCTTCAAAAAGCAACTTGGAGCACAGCAAACAGTCAGTGCCTTCAATAGCCTGCAAGAGAAGTGATTGCAGAGCCTCTTGAGCTGCTGAAGGTGCTGGCTGCAGCCAATGGGACAGTTATCTCTTTTCAGTCATTTTGAAGTGGGTTTTACTACATGGTAGTGCTACTCTGATACCTGTAACATGGTAATTCCACAACCACCACCCACAACACTTTCCTCACTGAACTGCGTCATGAGAGGAATTACAGAAATGCTCCCACCAAACCCGGATGCGTCTCTTACGTCTCCCCTTCTTTCTTTTCTTCTTTCTTCCTTTTGTTTTTCCAAATTTCCTATTAGCTGCATTTAGCACAGATGATAAGGTTCCAAATCCAATTAATGAATTTGCTGGGTCACAGGTCTCCTATGGCTAGCTTTACCACATGTTCTTTATTGCGATTTTGTAGGTTAATGGGCCGTTGATGGGTTGTTTATGTGCTCTCTTTAGCAAGGAGAACATATTTTCATCGTAATCTCCTGAGCGAACACTGTGTGCTAAGCGCAGGCTGGACAGCTGAGTATCAGGCTTAGGAACCGGAGAGCAATTAACCTGTGGGCTGAACTCTGCAGACCTCCCCCTGCCCGACCTTTGAGCACTGGCCCCGCCAGCCTCCCCGAGCCTTGACCATCACCTTCGCTTCTACCTAATCCATCCAGTTTAGGAGCTGCTGGAACCAGCCCTGTTAACGACAGGATCAGCTGCTGCTAGGTCTTTTCAATACCATTTTCCTTGCTGTCTCATTCAAGAAACAAGGCTGCTGCTAGGTCTTTTTAATATTTAATAATAATTTTCCTTGCTGTCTCATTCAAGAAACAACCTGATAATCAACAGACATAAGTAGCAGAAAAAAATGCTAATCCACAAATTCAGATGGCTAGGACTATATTTTTCCCTGAATGGGAGAGGAATTAAGGTATTGCAGATGGCAAAACGCTCCAATGCAACATTTAAACATAGGTACTGCCACCCCTAAGTGACACCTCTTACCTCCCCCCTCAACCTTTCCTGTTTCAGTCAGAAGCGGTCCATGAAGCTGCCTATAAAATACATCCCTTGCAGAAGAGAACGAACACATCAGCAGTTTCTCCCAGTTCAGCTCAGGCCAATTATGAGTACAATTTATACCCTCAGGTTCCCAAAGGCAAAATCAATCTCCATCAACACAGAGAAATCTCAGAGAGCTCAGAAATAGAGACACCATTCCAGCATGACAACCTCAAATCAGCCACAGCCAAGCTTCCAAGCCCGACATCAGTCCAACTTCTGCCACTGCTGGCTCTCGTGGGGAGCCCTCCCTCGCTGCCCAGCCTGACGACAGAGCGAGCGTGCTGCCTGCGGCACTCCGGAAATGCAGGGGGCTTGGTGGAATCAGCAAGTATCCTCAAGTCACCTCCTGCTCCAGCGCCAAGTCACAAGTGCGTCACTTGTCATGGGTGAAAGATGGCCATAGCCCGGCTCTCCAGGTGTACGATGCAGCCTTGGAATGGGGGGACCAAGGGTTCCTTTGGGTTGATGGACAACTCAACCAGCCTCTTCTGAAATAACCAACATGGTTTTCTTGCCTGTGTTTTTTCAGCTTGTTGTTACACCACTGACACTTCTAAATACCCTTGGAACCTGCATCTCAGCCAACTGCTTCCTCCATCCAAGGCCAGAGAGTCATCTAACATGGGTTTTCTTCCCCGTGTTTTTTCAGCTTGTTGTTACCACTGACACTTCTAAATACCCTTGGAACCTGCATCTCAGCCAACTGCTTCCTCCATCCAAGGCCAGAGAGTCATCTAACATGAAGTTCTCCATTACTTTGAAGTACATCAACAGCTACAAAAATCCCCAAGAGACCTGGCGTAAATCCTCCCTCAAAGCCTCTGGGAACATTATCAATCAAGGCTATTTGTACCAAGCTTGTTTTCCCATTAATTTCTGGGGTTGCCCTCAGTCAGACAAAGCTCGGTTTGAATCAGTCTGAAGTCAGGGTGCGCTAGTGGAGTTAACAGCCACGCAGACACTTCTATCGCATTTAAAGTGCTTTTCTGTCCACTTTATCTGACTTCAACTCCAAAATTAATCAATTACACGGAACAATTTTGTGTGTCAATGTCTCTACAAGACCTTACACAGTTTCATCGTTTCCCTTATGATTTTGCTCAACTGCCATTCATTTTGGTGACCATTTGTGCACAGGCAAGCCCCAGAGTCTGAGCATTTTTACGCACAATTCAAGGAACACTGGGCCTTTCCCAGGGTTGTGTAAAACCCACCTCTGGATGATCAACTCTCCAGCTAATCACTCTAAGCAAGCGTGAGAAATTTTTCCCCTTACTTTGTTTCTTTTCGTACAGAGCAAAATGATTGCTTTTTGACCCCGCACTCGGTGCTGGCTGGCAGTAAGGCAGATTAGACTTGTCCACAGGGTGAACTTGGCAGCCTGCAGGGAACACTTGCTACGCCACCCAGATCCCATTCGGGGCCACTTCTTTCACGACAATGGGGTGCAAAAGCAGAGAATGCTATTCAAGCTGCTTGATCCATCTTGAAGAGAATATCCCCCATGCCTTGATCATGACCCTTGCCACCACATAATGAAGAGCACTGACTGCCTCTTGAATGATCCATTTTTTGCTGGGCTCTTGTACTGCATGATTGTGCATATTCTACTGTAAGCTCCTCTGCAGCATGTGGCATATATTAAGTCTTTGATCTGCGAAAAATCTTCAGTATTAGACAAATGCTTACTAATAACATACTCTCTCAAGTGCCAGAATGGCAGCTTTTACGTAACGATTTGCTGAGCATTCTCCGCTCCTTTGGTCTGCAGTGCTGTTGTGATGAAGTACACAAGTTTTATCTGCGGAGATTTTATTGAAACATTCCCTGGAGATACAGGGACAGAAAAAATGACCCTTTTTCCAAAAATGTCTCAAATCAACTCAGCAGATGGCTCATGTGGACAAGATGAGCAATGTGGACAATTGGTCCTGCAACCTTTTAAACAAAACCATTATCGTCTAATGAAAAAGTCCATCAGCTTTAACATAAAAGGCACTGCCTTTTACAAACAAAAAAAAAAAAAGAAAGAAAAGAAAGATGGCTAATTCCAAACACACAATAATGATAGAGGGATTGCTGCATGCTATACCTCAAGTCAATTGTGAACTTTTCCCAACATTGTTCCACTTGAGACTATTAATAACTGTCTTCAACATCGGCTGCTTTTTTCAGCTGCAGACAATAAAAATAATATCTACATAACACGTCAGGAGCAGAGGCAGCTGCATATTCCAAACGGAATGCATTATTGATAGCCTCCCACAGCTACGTGATTAGCAAGTTGAGCCAGACTGAATATTTCATATATTAACAACATGAGTCACTGCCTGCTCACATTGATGAAAGGTTCCACTAATTCCAGGGGTGCGGAATCGGGTGTACACGTACCACGCAATTCTCCATGGGTATGCTGCCCAGCTCTGGAGTCAGGCCTGCTGGAGCTAGATGCTAATCACCAGTGACTCGCCTCCAAACTGCTAGAAATAACAGGAACATTCTCTATCAGTTTTTTAAAAAATTTCTATATTCACTGAGTGCGTTTTTTTAATTACATGAAAAGCAGTGATGCCTTTTACACTTATTTTTACTAAACAACTAGCCCATGCTCCTGTACTGGAGCCTGTGCCCTGTAACAAACCACACCGTTTATAAGCCCTGGCATGATGGAAACTATATAACATAAGCTAGCACAAGAGAAAATTCCTGGTCCTTTGGTGAGCAAAAAAAAGATACCATCTTCTTTTCCAACACTGTAACCCAGCTCCCCCAAAACCAACTTTAATGCTATTTGGATGTGATGCAGTCCCTAAGTACTGACATTTCCTTGCATCAGCTACAGGCGCTCCTGACAAACTCTTAACTCATTGTTAAGTTCATCACTGGTCATCTACCTGCACCCCCTTTTTCAGTTAATGGTGAGAGTACAGTGACATTCTTAAGAACACAGCTATAACAACTCTGGGCTTTTTTTCTGAATTTAAGCTTCCATGCAGTGACAAGAAGAAACTTCCGTTCCCTCTCTGCGCTTTAAAACCAACCCTCCGGCTGCAACAGACAATTTTATGCCTATTAAGCTCTTCTCACAAGCAGAGTCTCATCGTTGTCTATTTGTCCCGTTCAATCAATCTCCACATCAGCTCTGACCATTGCAGCACTTCTAGAAGTCGTCTTTAGTGAGGACTTGACAGGAGAGAACCAACCCACAGAGGAAGGAATCCAAGTGCAAGCACACAAGGATTTTATTTTTTATTCCTGCAACTTCAGTGTGTGCCGAGTGCTTTGTCCCGTGTGTTTTTCAGCCAGTGTCTCCGGCTGAAATCAAGCCCTTCTCTGTTGCCAGCTGGTATTTCAAGGAGTACTGAACACCTCCAGCATCCAACACTTTTTGCTTTCAACTCTTTTGTTTTTGCCCTTTCTGTTTTAAACGTTGCCGAATACCTTCTCCATTTCAGGCATGGAGAAAGAAGTGCATTCCTATTCCTTACAATGGTTGCAGGAGACCAGCTGGTGGACGAGAGCAACATACCTGCACTGAGAGGGTTCTGCATGTTGTTATTTCTTCATGATCATCTGCCACAGGCTCCCATTAGCCACAAGGCTCGAGAGCACAAATTACTGCTAGAGGAGAGCAAGGAGGGAGAGCTAAATAAATTGGGCCTGATTTTGCCATTGCCCTGCACACAGACCCATTATTTAGGAAACGGGTATCAGTGTCTGGGTCCCACCTGAGGTGTAAGTGGCAGGAGAAGGTGCCAGGATTCAGAGGCTGTAGCTAGGTACCACGAACCTTGGCAGCCCTATCAAGGTCAATCTCATTTTGAAGGCTGACAAACACCTCTTCAGCACCCATAACGTGACTTCCTTTTCACTGCTGAGTGTAAAATTCTCTCCAGCAGCAATTCTCAAAGCCAGCGTTCATTACTAGGCATCGGTTTGAACAGCAAGGAATACAGCTCTTGGTTTGAATGAAGTACAGCAAAGAGGTCCTGTGAAAGGCTGTTAACAGAGGGAAAATGAAGACACGAATAAAGAGGCGTCTATTGCTGATACAACTAGAGCTGGTCTTCACCAGAGTTGGTGGTGGATGTGGAAGGCGCGACCTTTCTCCATGTGATGGAGATGATCGATATGCGTTGGCTGTTGTGACAAACACACATCTCTTACACCGTAAGCATTAATGCGTGTATTTCGTAGCCTAAATCAATTTGGAGCCCACCTCATCTGGAAGGAATAAGGCGCCAGCCTCCTTTGATATGCTTTCAAAAAGGCTCAGCTTTGCTTTTATTCCATCACCTTCTGAAAAGCTTCATTCAGTGACAAGCTGCCCTTTTGGCTCTTAAAGGTTAAGAGCCACTTATCTAAAAAGCTACAAAGCCAGAGTGAGAATTCAGACAATGCTTTCATTGACTTGCAGAGCAGCAGGATTTGGCCTGACCTAGCGGTTACAAAACCAGCTAGTTTCATGTTTTAATGTTGGTTTTCTTCCTACTTCCCTGCTGCAGCAAAGCAAGTTAGATCAAGCAGATCCATCTCTTCAGCCCTGCACTCTGGGTGACTGCACTTATTCCACATTTTAAATCCTGATAAAAGCCCATCCTCAGCACTTCCCTCACTTGCATCCCAGGAGATATTATGATCATCCTGATGAAATGGTCACTGTCTGCCAGTAGTATGGCAAAGCAAAGCTTTCGGTGGATAAATCACTTCTCTGAGAGCATTTTCTTTCTCTCTCTGAGTCAAAACACTCAGAAAAGGGCTTTTGCAACAGTATTTCAGTAGCAGAAGGACCCTATTGCGATACAGACAAAATAACCAGTTTAGTTCCTGCCTTTAAAATTAACCACCATTAACTTCAGGCTTTGAGTGGCTTTCAGATGCCAGCTGCACACCCCTTCCAACTGGCTTCCCATTAAGAAACTCCTGATTTAACTCGTTCTCAAAAGCCTGGTGACATTCCTGCAGCTCTTGCTCTTCACCGGTTTCCCCTTGCAACAGCAAGTAGAGTTCAAGCTTCTGCCTCCTTTTCACTCTTGGCTTCACAGCCTCCCCCCCGACCTCCTACATCAGCACTAAACCTCCACAAAACACGATTATGCTGGAAAAAAAACAGGCTCCTTGGCTCAGTAACAAGGTCTGCACAAAGGTCTGCACCTACCCCACCGCTCTGACGCAGAACCCAGACACACAGAGACCTGCAGACCCACCCCTCCATGAAAGTAACACTCAGAACTCGGTTGGCATCCCCAGCACTGCGAACTTTAAAGGTTGCCTAGTTAGATCAACTGCTGACAAGAGGTGCACATAGGTATGGATTTTGATCCATTTTTTATAAGCTCCCAAACTGCAGATGATCTCTGATTAGCGAGAGGAAGGGGAGGTAAAGTGGCAGGGCATCAGCCAGCAGGCATCTCAGCAAATGGCAAAAGCAAAAACAAATGCTGGAGAAAGGAAAACAGGTTGAGATAAAAGAAGTTTGCAAAAAAAAAAAAATACTAACAAAAAAAAATCAAGAGAAGGGTGTTCACGAAAAACAATGTCAGGCTAGCAATGTATACCCTTCCCTGGCTGCAGGTCAGCTGGCCAGATCTTGTGGTTAACCTTGGCGTCTACTGTGCAGAAGAGGAAAGAGCTATTCTCATCTCACTCCAAAGCACAAGAAGGAAAACTGACCCAGGCAAGGCAAAAAAGGCAATCACTTCAATGGATTTACTAAGAACTCACCTATACAGGAAGGTACTTTTACTGTTTTAAGCTTATTTTTGTAACTAAATCAATCAAATATAAAATATTTCCATTTCTGGGAAAGGAACAAAACTAGGATCTAGACTAGTGAAATTGTGTGCAAGAACAACAGACCATTAGCCAACGTATTTCTACAGCAAAACTAAGCACGGGGCAGCTGTCAGTAAGTGACTGCACTGGAACGAAGACCAATATTCTCAGGAAAAGGATACTGCCAAAACCAAGGAAGGGAGAAAGCT
>NW_010143277.1:0-228 GCF_000699245.1 Pterocles gutturalis
TGGTGCCCGCCGTTCCCGGAATGCAGGATCGGGCCCGCCGTGATGAATTCCTGCCCCTCTGCGCTCCTGGAGATGCTTCGCAGCTTTGTTTCTGCTGCTCGTGGCACTTAAATAATCAAACTCTGATCAGGTCCCTGAGTGAAAGGAGACAGATCCCCCCTGCACGCTGTGAGCAGCTCGAGCAGGATTGGAAGGTCTGGGGATTTATCTCTGTTTAAGTCAGTCTCC
>NW_010143278.1:0-1580 GCF_000699245.1 Pterocles gutturalis
TTGGTCTGCCCATCTGTGTGAACAGCTTCTCCCCAGCACAAACCCAAACCCAGCCTCACACCAGCTGCTGGGAGGAGAGTGAACTCTGTCCCAGCTGACACCAGGACCAGTACCCGCTCAGCTGGGCTGTACCCAGGAATGCAGGATGCGGAGCATCCTCGCCTGTGGTACCCACTCAGCTTGGCCAACGCTGCACTGCCTGGAGCAGGGCTGAAGGCAGCCAAACAACCCACTGCACAGATTTCCTGACATGCGTCCACCTGTGACCGCAGCTGCTGCTGTGCCCTGGGCTCATTTTTCATCCTATTTCCCTGCAGAAGTGACAGCAAGGCTGGTCCAGGGGTACGCCACGTGCAATGTCGTTTGTAAGTATAAAAGATGGGTTTTAATGACTCGTCGTATCTGGTATCTCGGAGGCAACAGAGCCTGGAGGAGTTTCTTCTTTTTTTCTTTTTTTTTTTCCTTAGAAAATCGTCTCAGTACAGACGTCACTCTGAGCATTTTTATTAAAATAACCAGGAAACGGCTGTGTCCCCAGAGGCCATCACGCTCCTTTTCCCACACCTGATGGGTGACACACCCCCACGAGCATCTGCCAGGGCACAACAGCAGCTCCAGCCCTTCCTGCTCCAGCACAGCCTTAATTAAAAAATAAACCGTCAGGCACCGTCAACCATTAAGGCTCCAGTGCCTTTAACATCATCTGCGAGCCCGATGAGTCAGAGCGGCTGCTGCTCCTTCGAAAGCTCCGAGTCCCCACGCAGGGGTCCCTCCGCTGGCACCTGATGTTGTCCCCCCCATGGGGTGACATTGCGGGGACCGTGCCCACCTCCCAGTGTGGCTGTCAGCAAGAACAAGGGGGGTCTGACCCCCCCTGCAAGCTCCCTGGAGCGCTTTAAGTGCTTTCATTTAATTTTATGAGGATTTTTTGGCTCCTTCGTGGACGAGGCAGGTGTCACCCAGGTGGGGAGAAGTTTTGTCACCTTACGGCAGGGTCAGAGCAGGGGGGCTGCCACCGTGCCGGGGAGCAAATGGGCCAGCAAGTGGTGGGTGCCAGGACTGGTCCTGCTTTGTTTTGGGGGTCACAGTGATGGGGACAGCCAGCAGCCCCCCAGGGAGCTTGTCATTTCCCTTGTCTTGCTCTTGGTGCTCTGACCCGTTCCCCACACCGGTAAATGGGTCGGTTTATCACGGCTCTGCGCCGGGAAAGGTTTAGAAAATGGCAGTGCTGCTTCCCAGTAAATTATTTAATCTCTTCTGAAAAATCAGCCCGCTGTCTGTTGTGGAGAGAAACTCCCCAAGCTCTGCCTGCAGCCTCCGGCTCTCCTTTTCCAGAGCTTTTTTTTTTTTTTTTGCATTCCTCTGCTTTTTGCTCTTCGTGCTGCAGGCGAAGGCGGCCATGCCCCTGTCCGGCACGCTGGGGCTGATAAAACTCGCTCAGCTCCCCAGTGTGCTGCTGCTCTTGAGTGATTATTCCCGTTAATTACTTCCTTCGCAGCACAAGCCAGATGCAAAGCCGCCAGTCCTGAGCGCTCCTTAGGTTTTGCCCTCGTGACCGCAGCCGCTGCCTTCGGGGCTCC
>NW_010143278.1:2014-18364 GCF_000699245.1 Pterocles gutturalis
GGGCTAGTGGGAGGTGTCCCTGCCCATGGCAGGGGGTGGAACTGGATGATTTGTAAGGTCCCTTCCAACCCAAACCATCCCGTGGTTCTGTGATATGTGGGTGTTGGACGCACAGGGATGGGTTGATCAGGACAGAGGATGCAGGAGAGGAGGCTGGAGCCGGGTACCAAACCCCAGCGCATCCTCCCCGAGCTGGGGGACTCTGCCCCCCGGTGCTGGGACACACGCCCAACCCGTGCGGTTCCCTGCACCCAGGCGAGGAATGGGTTTCGTAGCAGCCACGGGTGACTGTGGGCAGTGGGTGCCTTGGCTGAGGCGGAGGGGCTGCGGGGGGAGCATTACTCTGGGCTCAGAGCGATCTCAGCCGAGCAAATAGAGCCATTAAACCCCAGAGCTAATAGAGTTTCCTCTCCCTCCAGATTGCTTTGCTGAGTGTTTATCGACCAGCAGCTGTGACGGGCTCTCCCAGGCACCTCGGTTGTTTCTCTTTCTCCTTCCTTCATCCCAGGCTCGCTCAGCTCTTCTGGTCGCTTTGCCCCCGTTTCCACATGGGAAAAACTCAGCTCGTGATGAAGGTCAGCATCAAAGAGTCATTTACTCCCTCCTTACTCGTAGGAGCACCCATGCCACAGTCCACAGGCTGTACCATGGATCTCCTTCAGGAGAAATCAGACCGATACCATGAGTTGCTGCAAAGCTCCCTCACCCCAGTCGCTGGTGAGCTTTAGCTTTTGGGTGGGGAAAAAAAAAAACAACCTAAAACCAACTACTGACAATTATCCCCCAAAACTAAAACTCTCAGCCATTGCAGGGTGAGGTGAAGATCCTGCCAGCGGGATGGCCCCCGTCCCCCTGGGGCAGGATGGTGCTGGCTGATGCTCAGGCCAGGGATGCTAAAGAAATATCTCTCAATTGACCTTTTTGGCTATTTTAACTGATTTTTTTGTTTGTTTCCTTTCTCTTCTGGAGGAAATACAGGGTTTTTTGGAAGAAAACCCCAGTCTGACGTAGGGAGGGTAGGCACGGGGTGCTGCGGGCCACCAGCCTCTGGGGCTCTTCCTGATGCTCCAAGAGCTGCTCCTGAAAAATGTGGCCTTTGAAAAAGCCATCCGGGGGTGGGGTGTGGTGGTGGGGTTGCCCTTTTCCAAGAGAAAAAAAGAGAAAATGTGGCCCTTCCTCAGCAGGGCTGGCAGAAGGAGGAGAGACCCCACGGGGTGGGATCCATCTGAACCTCGACACAGCCGGAAGGCATCCCTGGCGCTGGTGGGATGCTGGGCTGTGTCCCAGGAGGAGGATGTCCTGGGGGAACCTCCAGCATTGGGGAAGAAATCCCTTCTGGGGTGTGAGGTCTGGCTGCTTGAGCCCGGCTGAGCACAGGAATTGGGGGTTTGGGGAAAAAATAGCGATGGCGAGTAACCAGGTGAAGGTAGAGGAGAACCAGGGGCCGCAGCACATCCACCCTGGCATGAGCTGGGATAAAAGCCGTCTCTGATGGAAATGCCAGACCTGGTGCCCAGTGATGATTTAATAAATTTTACAGGTGAAATTGTCACAGCCCGTCTCACCACTCGGGCAGTGACTCACCGACAGCATGCTGGCTGGGATCTGGAGACCAGGGGTGTGTCCCACCCCCTCCCAATGGCTTGGGAAAGGTGAGTCCTTGGGGGAACCTTCATTTTTTTTCCCCTGCAAGGGATGCAAGACCCAAGTGTGACAGCAAGGGTCTCTGGGCAGGCAGCCAGGGCTGGCATTTGGGGACAGAAAGGGAAATCCCGTGTCCAAAGGGTCCCTTCCCAGGGCACAGGGAGGAAGATTTTTCCCCCCCCCTTGTTTTGAGGTTCCCCCGAACCAGCCACAATGAGGCTCTCTTGCTTTCCATCCGTAGCTGGCTTCATGTCACCCTTTCCCAATGGTTTCCAGGGACAATATTTGCAATGATGGAGTGAAAAATGTGAATACTCCGCAGTATTTTCTGAAAAGTTGCCATCTCCGTGCACAGCCCTGCCAAAACCCTCTCTCCCAGAAGCGCTCGTGGGAAGCGAGGATGCGATGGGAGCATATCCAGGTCCCAGGGCCAGCAGAAGACACTTTGTCACCGATGGGGAGGGTGGCACTGAGGCTGGCCACCCCCACGGGCAGAGGGGTGAGGGACACACCGGTTTGGGCAGGGGGCTGGGATGCCCCATCCCTGGAGGTGCTCAAGGCCAGGCTGGATGAGGCTCTGAGCATTTTCCCTTGGGTAGATATGGCTGGGGACCGTGGTGACCCCTCAGCAGTTTTGGCCCCTGAGCTGCCATCTCTGCACTCCCACCCGGGTGGTCTGTCCATGCCGGAGGCTGGCAGCAGCGCTCGGTCCTTTAGTTTGGGACCAGTCGGTACAAACGGCTCTTTGATGCCCAGGTGAGACACGTGGTGCAGAGACCAGCCCAGGGGGAGCTGAGGGCGAACACAGAGCTGGAAATCCCGCCAGAACAAGAGGAAAGCAGTGGCTTGGAAGCTAAATTATAAAGGAGAAGTCTGGGCTATTTCCCCATCATTTACACGGGCAAGTCCCAGCCTGCAAGGACAGCCTGGGTTGGACACAGCGGCACCGTCCGGCCCCGCGTCCGTCCCTGCTGCCCTCCCAGGTACATCCCGGGTGGATGCTTCATCCACAGTGGTACTCCCAAGCAAATTGCCATGGAAACAGAGAGCCAGGGCAAACAAAAATCTGCTTTTGAGTGCCCACTGAGGGGGTCTCAGCTGGGGCAGGGCTGCCTTCATCCCCACTGCTCCCCGGGGCTTACAGCAGGGACAGGGCAAGGAAACCTCATCCCAGAGCTCCCTGGACATGTTGTAACCTTCCCCAGGGTGCAGAGGGTTAATAATTCCCTATTTCTGTGACCCGGCAGGAGGTTGCATGGATCTCAGTGTGCACGTCAGCCTGATGCCGCGTCTCGCTGCAAAACTCATTAAACTGCGGGGTCCCAACTGCTTGTGCATCCTCCGAAAAAAATCGGTCCCTGCTAATTTGCTCATAAAGCATTGCACAGGCACAGGCATGACTGTATTTAGAGCTGAGATCTGGTCTCATTTTCCTTTCCAAGTGGCACTGGTGGCTGGCTGAAGTCCCCTGTCCCAGCTGCTCCACCCCACCATGCTGGTGGCTGCTGGAAGCCTGGGGATGGACCAGCCTTTGCCTTGTTTGCTCCAGCCTTGTGGCCAGGAGGCAAGGAAAAGTGGCTACCAGATGGGAAACAAGATCTCCAAATTGTTCTTTAATAAATCTCAATGTCCTACTGCCCAAAGCCTTGGGGGCTGGTCAAGGGACCCAAAGAGGAGATGCAGCGGGGGCAGAGGGGGACCAGCTGGGTGCTCCCCTCTGCTCACCAGCAGCATTTTTCCTCCACTTTTAGCTGCTCAGGAGTCCTCCCAAACCATCATTTTCTGTCCAATCAGGAATTCCTCCAAAATTTGCCCTTCCTTGTCCTGGGTTCCCAGCCTCCGTCCTCGTTAGGGCGCAGTCGTCAGCTGGGTTTCGTTGCCGCGGCGGAGCTGCCTTTGCCTTCTAGGCACTTAGGTATAAATAATCTTTTACTATATTAATTACTTTGCACAGAAGGATAAGACATAAATTATAACCCGATGGGTTATAATTGCACGTTCTCAACACGTGTGCCGCGTTACTAATTAGCCCCGTTCTCCCAAGCAGCTTCAAAAGCAGCAGCATGGAATCGCGCCTTCCAGGGAACGACGCTGCTGAGGCAGGAGAGCGAGCCCCTTCTTGCCACCAAATTGGGGTGAAATACGGCCCCAAATAAAAAAAAAAAAAACAACCCTCCTCCTCCAAACTGAACTTGTTGGAGACTGGTGCCTGCAGCTTTCCTGGGAGACAGTGGTGTCTGCAGCCCCCCAAGACCTTCCTCCCATCCTGGGGGTGCTCCACTCCTGCCTCTTTCTACTGGCATAGCAGCTTCTCTTGGATTTATGAAAAAAACCAACCTATACTGAATGTTATTTTACATCCTTCTGGACTGTGGCTTTCCAGTAAGCACCCTTTGGGGCAGGGAGGGTGACTGCTGGCTCTGCAGAGCCTGCGGTAAAGAGGGAGGCAAAGAATGGCGTTGTCCTGGCTGTGAGGTGCCCTGTAAGGTGACCCACCGTCTACGCTTGCTTTGCTCCAGGAATTAGCTTATAAAATCCTGCGTTCACATCCTCAGCCTGGGCAATAGCCCAACATCACCGTGGGTGTCGTGCCCACCAGAGCCCAGGTGACACCAGCAAGCTCCTGGTCCCAGCAGAGACGGGATGCCAAAGGTAGGTTCAACTCCAGACTTCAATGCTCAAGAACTTTCAAGTCCCGACTTGTTTCTGCTTCTGGGAAGTGTCTTCTGTCTCAGACCCCGCAGAGGTGGCCACGTCATATGAAGACAAATTCCTATCTGCAGTGGGCAGCCTGTCCTGGCCTCCAGGACCCAGCAGAAAGTAGAACACGGTGAAGCCACATTGCGCTTAGCCACAGAATAAATCAGGATCTTCTCCTGAGGACAGCTTTTCATAGCCTTCCTCAGCTTCCTTCCACACAGCCTCCTTCTGCTCCCGAGAGCATTTATCCTCTGCTGGGAGAGCCCAGAGCCAGCATACTTTGGCTCCTGCCCCCTGTGTCTAGGCTGGCTCCAGCCCCCCGTTCCTAAGAGGGTTCCTCGGCAGCACAAAGGACACCTGGAAGATTTTTTTTTGATAAATTTCCAACCTGAAGACACTTGAAGGCACAAACCGCTCTATTCTGGGGATGACATTCGGAGGGTGGAAGCAGCCTCGGCCGTGCTGAGCCCCGGGTTGATGGTGCCAACTCGGGCAGTGCCTAAGGGTTAGGCTGAGACCAAAAATTAGCAGAGAAAGGGAGGAGCTGTGCCCGATTCCCTTTTACCCCTGTACCCTGCACCGCAGCTCTGCAGGGCGCAGCGAGGATCGGGGGGATGGAAGGCAGGGAGAAGCCCGCGGAGCCGGGGCAACGTGCTTCCCCACCGCCACACACCTCCGAGCCTCCGTCCGGGGACTTTCCACCACCCAGCACAGATCCCGCTATAAAAATAGTCCCAAGTGCTAATTGCAGGCAGCGAGAGTTCAGCAAGCTCCTACCGAAACCTCGGCTGAACCTGGGAAGCAGCAGATAAAATAGGATCCTTGCGCAGCTTGCGGGACACCTCGGCTGTCGTTGAAAGGGACAGACGGGGGAGAACGGGGAGCGCGTCGTTTCTGTTCTTTTCACGGCAGGAATACGGCGTGTCTGCAAGGTTATCTTTCTGCAAATGGCAAATTTCCCCTCCACTCATAACTCCTTTATCACTAACAGCTTTGTCGTGCAGCTTTCCTTGGCAGCCTTTATTTTTAAGGACGTTTTCCATCATTTATCCAACATATCGCAGAGATACTCAGGATTTCCATAGGAGGTGACATTGCTGGCCTCGCCGAGAAGCTGCCCCTGCCCGGGGCTGGCACCCATCCCCTCCTTGCTGCGGTCCCAGCTCTCGTTAGCAGCACAGCTCTAACGAGCCTGGAGAAATTAGCTTGTGTTATTAGTCAATCAGAGACATTTCAGCATCTCATAAGATCACCTCCCTGTGTTAACAGCTCATCCCTGCTTTTGCTGAGCGTGGTTGTAAGGAAGCTGGAGCGACTTTTCCCCTTTTAGCTGAATTTCTGCAAGGGAGCAGCCCCAGCTCTCATGAAGAAATGTTTTCTACAAGCTGGCTTAAACACAATGATATTTTACGTTCCAGATTTTAGTGACCGTGGTCCTTTCCCTGGACCCATCCCGACGTTCATCCCCAAATTTCCCACCTCCCACCTGTCCAGCTCCATCCCTTCACCCACCCGAGTGGGGATTTATTTCTCTTGTATTCATCCCTGCACATCAAGTGCCTCCCAGGCTGCCAAGGCTGTCCCTGGTTTCTGCCCAGCCCGAGGCTTTTTTCAGGGTCTGGCTGTTTGAAGGACGTGGTGCGAGCATCGCCCGGACTGACGTTGTGTTTGGGGACATCATCCAGGCTCCAAAAATCATCGCTATGAAAGAAATGTCTGGAGAGCGGAGCTGGGGTGAGAACAGCCCAAGAGCGCTTGGTTTGGTGCCTGTGCAAACTAAAGCAGCATTTTATTGTCGTTTCTTCATGCCAAATTTTTTTTAGGAGAAGTCTTTGCGGTTCTGAAAGCGGGGAAAACTTCTGTTCTTTGTTTTTTCCAAGGGAAAAAAAAAGATTTACTAGGCTTTGCCAAGGTGCGCTGTGGTTAGATTACAGCTATTGATCCCTAGAAATACGCGTGTAGGACAAAGCGACTAATCACATCCGCGCTCGGCCGACACGGGGCCGCGTGCATGCGGAGACTGGTAATTCCAGCACAGCCATCGATTTCCCAGCCAGCCCCATTTCATCCCCCGGCACCGCACACGGCGCGACGGCGTCTCGGGGGTGGTGTGGAGCTGGCAGCAGCGTTCGCCCAGGGTTTCCCACCACTCCGCCCGCCTTCCAAAAGCCCTGATGGGCTTACGTTTCCTCCTGTACCGGATGAACTCTTGCCGTGCCTGGAAGCGGGCAGGTTTGCTCTGATAGCGGGGAATCAGAGGACTGGGTTTGGGAGCAGATGACCCCAGTGCTGTCTGCGCAATGGGCTGATAAGGCTCAGCCGCTTCACCCGTTTTTTTTGCTGGTGAGATGTAAAATATTTGCATTTGGGTTTAATGAGTGAAGGGCTGATTATTGCATCCTTGGGTAAGATGGGAGCTCTTGCTTCTCTGCCTCTCCACCAAAGGGAGCTTTGGAGAACGGTCCTGCGGAGGAGAGGCGGATGCTCCCATGGAGGCACAGGGAGGAACGATGCAGCGGCGCTGAAGTTATGCTCCAAATTGCAATCTATCATTAAGGTTTCCAGCAGGCAGGAATATTTCCTTTGAAAGCAGACAGGAAAAAAACCCAAACAAACAATTCCCCCCCAAACAGCAATGCCCAGGGTGATGTCTGGCCTTGGGGGAGGCAGGGGGAGATGAACCTGGCCACCGCTGGCACAGGCAGGACAAATCATGCCACCGTGGTCACCAGCAGCCGAGGCAGAACCAGCGTCTCCATCCCCCCTACTGCCACTTCTCATTTGCCCCAGGGAGTTGCCTCCTGTTTGAAAATAAATCTGATGGCTAACAACTTTCTACCTTTTTTAAAAAATGATTTACTATTAATTTCTCCTTTTTCTGAGCAGGGAAGAGCTGGGGGGAGCACACCCAATGGGAAGGCTCAGCCACCCCACTACCCTCCAGCAAACACCAGCAACGAGACATTTTACGGAAAGGAGGAATTTTTTACACCCTGAAGCTGCTGGTGGGAAATAGCAGGGGCAGGCGGCTGCCAGAGCTTCCCCGGGCGTTCTTCATCAACATCCGAAGAAGAGGAGACCCCTGAGGACCACAGCACCGTCAGGACAGCAGCATCTCTCTACCCCTTTTGTTAGATCCAGTGCACCAAGAGGTGCCGTCCTTATTCCAGCAGTTCTGCAGCAGCAGCTCGCGGTATAAATCCAGCGGCTTTCCGAGGGTGCTATTACTCACCCCCCTCGCTGAGACCCTTACAATTCATCGATGGTGCGGGCAGGATTTCTTGGGAGTGAGTTCCATTAAGCTGCATGGGAGGGTTAATTAATTTTTAATGCTAACAACCTTTTCTTTGTGCCACACGGCGGTTCGTCAAGTTCCGGAGGGGAGGAGAAGCCCACCTTCCCCCAGCAGCGCCGCGGCTCTTTGCTCCCAACGTCTTGCAGCAATTATATATGTGAACGTAATTTTCTCTGCTTTATAGCTCTACCCTGTAATCTAGGGAAAGTGCCATTTTCCACGGCACTGTATGGGTTAGGTTTTCGTTCTGATGATGTTGCCTTTGCCAATAGTTTTTTTCCCAGCGGCATATGGCATGCAGCGTTACATCTGCTCCCATTTCCAAGAGATCCTCTACCCTTTGTTGAATTTTTACAAATGCTATCAGTCTAAATAATCCAGAAGGCTGCTATGGCAACAAAACGAGAACTCAGTTTCTCTCTCTTCCTTTTATTTTTTTTTCTTTTCTTTTTTTAACCCTGGAGTATCAGGGAGACGGATGCTGGCTGCGCCTTCCAGCAGCCGGCGATGATGGTGTCAGTGCCTTGGGACAGGGTTTGGGTCCCGATCAAACCCCACCGCCCTCCCGCATTTGTCGCCGTTGTCCTGAATGCTGGAAAGAGCAGAGAAAAACACTCTGGTTTTGAAGCTGGATGCGACCTTTTTAGCACTGGACATGCCTGGGTGGGTAAAGGAAAAGCTGCTCGGCGCCGGCTGCAGGAAAATCCCTTTATCCCGCCTGAGCATCCCACACTGTCCCTCTGCAGCAAGACATGGGGAACACACAGGAAAAATGTATTATTATATATTAGGGGAAAGAAAATTTGAATTTCTGCAGACATCGTAACTTCTCTAAAAGAGCCCACCAGGATCTCTGAGACTGAACCCCCTCTGGGTGGCTTTCCCTCTCCTGCTCCCCCAGCTGCTCTAATTGCCTTGTTAACCAAACCCTGCTCTGTTCGGAGCAGACTTGCTCTTTGGTTTGATTGTTTTCATCCCCGTTTCTCTGCTGCTTCCATGGAAAGCCGATGAGGTGGCTTTTTCTACCAACGGGAGTATGGTCCTTCACCTCATCCCCAAGCCTGGAGGCAAAAAGCCTTTGGAAAAACCCCGCTGTAGAAGACAAACCCCGCACACATCCCTGGGCGAGGGCCAGCCCAGGCACCGAAACAGCTGTAGCAGGGTGTAAATAAATCAGATATAAATACTCTCTAATAAAGCGATGAAAATGATCCATCCAGACCCGCATTAATCTGCGCTGTCTCCTGCCAGCTCCCCTTCTGCGCACACGCACCCAGGGAAACAGAGGCAGGAGAAAGTACAAGGTTTCTGGGTTAAATATTTACCAGCGAGGCAGTTGTTGACTGTTTTTATATCCATTCCTTGTGAAGGCAGAAAAATGAGCCTGGGATGATGAGTTAGGGATCGGACTTGTCTTTGCTGGGAGCTGTTTGCAGCGTGGCGCTGGGTGCCTGGATCAGCCCCGCTTCAGCCCTCGCTCTGTTTTCTTGTAAGTGGAGCTCCAGAAGATGCTACAACCCCTCAGCTAACCCTGGCGGACCTTGTACTGACCCTGCACGTGTTCATGTGTGGGGGTTTTGGTATGGGATGGGCAAAAGGAGGACGGCACAGCCACCCCATCCTCACCAGGCAGAGCTGTGCATCAGGATGAAGGCTCTCCAAGAAAATCAACACAAACCCCACGGCTGTTCCTGGTGGGAGAGATCCCCGTGGCCATTTTAAGCTGAAAGAGGGGAGATTGAGATGAGATATTGGGAAGAAATGTTTTCCTGTGCAGGGGGTGAGGCAGTGGCCCAGGGTGCCCAGAGAAGCTGTGGATGCCCCATCCCTGGAGGGGTTCAAGGCCAGGCTGGATGAGGCTTTGGGCAACCTGGGCTGGTGGGAGGTGTCCCTGCCCATGGCAGGGGGTGGCACTGGGGGGGTTTTAAGGTCCCTTCCAACCCAAACCATCCTGTGATTCTATATGTTCACCAAAGCGGCTGCTGGACAACATCGTTGCTCCCCTGGGAGGTGCTCGGCTGGATCAAGGTGTAGGCTTGGAGCCGTCCTCTCCAGTAGACCAGGAGATTCCCTGTCTTTGAAGCACAGTTAATGTGGATATGGGCTGTCTTCTTGTTATAGACTGAACAAAGAGGTTTGGGCGGATAATTTATAAAGGATGGTAATAAAACAGACAGTGCAGTTTAGATCTTAATAAAACCGCAATGCTTTGTCTTTGATTTTATAGACAATTGTTATTAACTTCGCACCTTTGTACCAGAAAGGTCTGACGGGTTTCTTACGGAGGACAGCTCTCCTGAGCAAACGTGCGTGTTTCAAAGAAGCATTTAGTGCCCGGCAGCGGGGGACCACAAAACCCCTTGCAAACCTGTCCTGTCCCCACGGGTCAGGGCTGGGATGGAGCTGCAGGGTGAGAGGGGACGTGCTGGGGACACACCGTCACCGTCCCTGGCTGCTGGCCGGCCGCCGGCAAAGCCTGGCATCACGCGTGGGGGACAGCTGGTGCCTGAAAGCGCCGGTAGTTAGAAACAGTTTGCTAACAAATTTCATTTCAAGCCGTAATCAGCAGTACCCAGGTCCCCATCGCAGGCAGGGCTGCTGTGAGTGACCCGGTGAAAGCAAATCTAGGCACGGGGAGAGAGAGCAGCAAACCCCAGCGCACAGACCAGCACGCTTCAGGGCTTCGCGGCGTGAGAGATATCTTCGGGTATGACAACAACGATGGAGAAGATGCCCACTGCCGTGCTTCACCATGGCACGGCGTAATTCAAGGCAGGACACGGGGTCAAGCCGTCATTGCAAGCGCTAAAGAAATCCCCGTGACAATCTCCCAGGTGCAAGCTGTTGGCGAATGCATTATTCAGAGCGAAGTCGGCAGTGTGAGAACTAGCGTTTATCAGTCTCATACAAATAAAAATGGCATTAGCTAGGAGAAGTTGATTAATGTGAACAGTTTGGTGGCTGTGGCCGGAATTTGCATATCGCGTGCGAGCGGGGTTGGTGTGTTGTGGGAAACCAGAGCCGGGGCTGATGCTGAAAGCGGGGCTCGGCTCTGCCGCTCTCCATCGCCGTACTCCGCCTTCACCCATTCAAGCAGGTCCTGCGGCTTCCCGGAGGACTCGGGAGGTTTCGGTGGGGTTATTCAGGTGACGGCATAGCTCTGCGGCGTGCCCGTACCCACTGCCGCGGGCTGCGGCACCTCCAGGAGATGCTTCTGGGCTCCTCTGTCTGAGGGATGGATGACATGGCGTAAAACCAAACTGCTGCTTCCACGGGGTGCGGAGGAGATCTGAAATTCAGCAGCACTTGCCTGATAGCACCTTGCCCCAACCCTAACAGACCTTAGCAGGCTCAGAGGAGATCTGAAGTTCAGCAGCACTTGCCTGATAGCACCTCGCCCCAACCCTAACAGACCTTAGCAGGCTCTGCAGTCTCTAAATGCTAGTTTTTTCCTCTGTTTGAGAAAGAGAAACGCCTGTGTTGTGACACATCCCAGTCTTGCATGGCATGCTGATGCCCTAAATATTTTATAACCCCTTATAGTGCCACTGGAGGAGATTTTGCACATCCTGACCCCTTCCTACACAGTGACCGGCCCAGGCAGCAAACTGACACAAGCCAGAGCCACTCTTGCAGCATCCAGCCAAATGCCACCGTAAATGAGGAGCAGCGTCAAAACCTGCTGAGGCTTTCGCAGATGTTACTGCAGCATCTTCTCTTCCCAGGCCAAACCTTTCTGGTTTTCAGCTGGAGAATAAAAGAATCACCTTGTAAATTGCAACACAAGCTGGGTTTATCTCTAAAAGCACCGTGTTGTTTAATAAATTGGCTTTCTTCTCCAGGAAGCCCCGGACTGCGGTGCCGGGGAGCGGGCTGTCTGTTCTATACCTGCTTTCAACCAGCCACAGCCTGGGGAAAACCTCTCACCGAGATGCCACAGCCGTACAGTTTATTAATGAAACCTCATTACCTGGGGCGTCGTTAACTTCCCACGTCACCCACGCAGCATCCCGTCCCGCGCGCACCAAAGGCAAATGGGTGCACGAGCAGGAGGGTGCAGGACCTCAGGGTGGCTGGCAAAGGAAGGCTGAATGGAAAACAGGTGCCCTTTGGGCAGCAGAAAAGGGGTTTCAAGCTCAAGCTACCTATGTATGCATGTATATATGTATATGTATGTATATAAGAGATATTTTTCCTCCCTCAGATGACTCCCAGGGTCCACTCCACTGATTCGTCCCCTTCAGCCGCAGAGTACCGCATGGCTCCAGCTGCGGGCCGCTGCTGCAGACGGATGTCATCTGCCCAGAAAGGACGGCAATTAATCATTTTGACCATCAAGAAGCAGTTTTTCTTGAAGGTTACAGTGCAATCTAATTGCAGGCCTTTTCCCCTCCAACAAGGTGCATCTGATGGGTACGGACGCGGCGGCAGAGCTCCTGGCTGGACCGAGGTTTTGCAATCATCTCCCCACAGGGGTTATTTCTTTGGTGGGTTTTGGGGTGACCTGGCTCCCAGTGTGAGCTGGGAGGGCCAGGGTGGGGGTCCTCCCTCCTCAGTGACACCCAGAGGGATGTTAGAGGGGTTTGGGGAAGAAACGTGGCGCTCTGAGCATTGTTTTTAGCGATGCCTTGTTGGGGACTTCAGTCGCACGGCTCTGCTGTGCGCACAGAAAAAAGGCGTCAGTGCTGAAATCCCAAACCCCCCCAAACTGGAGAGGTGTGAGGTGGAGCCCTGTCTGATTCCCTCCATCCAAATTCTGCCTCCCCCCTGCCAAAATTTCACTCAATTGCAAGATCCAAAAATGTAACTGCCCTGCTGTGAACTTTTGCATTAAAAATGTTCAAAAAACCTACTTGTCCCGTGCAAAAGCCAGGCTGATAGCACCCATTCCCTACAAGGACAGAATCAATTGAGTTCTCACAGCCCGGTGCAAACACTGAGTCACCCTCCAGCCCCGGAGCTGCTCGGGAGCCTGGTTAACCACTTGCTTGTTCCCACAGCAGCAGCAAGAGGGGGAATTCCCTGGTAGCACCTCCGGCACTCACGTCAACGGGCATCGGAACTGGATGGGCTTTAAGGTCCCTTCCAACCCAAACCATTCTGTGATTCTGTGAAACTGGGACATCTGGCTCGGGACGGTGCCCCAGCCCCTGCAGCACAGCTCTTCTCCTGCACTGAACCCCTGGCCAGAATTATCCTCCTGAGCTGGATCAGAACCACACCGGGCTTCATCCCCAGCAGCGTCGCTGGGCACGGCACAGCCTCAGCTCCCAGGATGCTCAAACAGAAGGAAAGACAGTGGAAGTGGGGGAAGCCCCAGTCCCCGGGGGCGAGGCTGCCCCATCACTAGGACACTTTTTCTGGGGTGGGAAGGATTTGAGGTGTATCTCATTTGCAGCTAAGATTTTGCCATGAAATAACAGGGTTTGCTCCTAAAAATATTTTTCCCTGTCACTTTGATGAAGCTTTGCCTTCCGGAACTCCTTGCTCTGTCCCACATCCCTCACCACCGGCAGAGAAATCCTCTGGTAACCCTATGTCTAAGCCAGGTCCTGCCTCGCAGCCTCCCCAGGTCCCCGCAAAGGATGAGTCCCCTGTGCTGTGCCATGCCATGCTGTGCTGTACCGTGCTGTGCCGTGCTGTGCCATGCCATGCTGTGCCCGAGTCCCCTGTGCCGTGCCATGCCATGCTGTGCTGTACCATGCCGTGCCATGCCGTGCCGTGCCATGCCATGCCATGCCGTGCCGTGCTGTGCCATGCCGTGCCAGGGGCATTTACTGTGTCCAGTACCCACATGATGGGGAATCCTGAAGTTATTTGCAAGGAAAGGACTTGCGGAGGCTGCCGGTGACTCTGCGGAGACCCCCAGACCCTGACTTAGATGCTTAAAATCATAGAGTACAATGCCCCCCTCAGCCATGTAACACCTCAACAGTATATAAGGAAACACATATTTCACTAAGAAAAAAACCCTCTTAATTATAACAGCTTCATAGTGAGAGAATAAGTCATTTGACCAACATTTTCAGACTCATTGCAGGACTAAACTTTAAAATAAAAGAAAGAAAACCAAATGAAATAAGAATCTTGAGGTGGTTTTTTTTTTTTTTCCCTCTGGCCCAGAACAAATGAGACCTCAAAATAAATGACACAGCACTTCATGACTTATTGTTCTTTAAAAAATCATTAAGTCAACAACAGTTAGTGCTGCCTCCTGGGAGCAAACTTGGGAATGCCATTAATATTAAAGTCCAGGACATCTGTCCGTGGAAATGCCGTCTCTTTCCAACTCTTTGTTTGCAGGTTGAAAAGAATTTCTGCAGTCGATACGTATTTGAGCTACACTCGTAGAAGAGTGGAAACTCCTGGTTTATGGGTATCAGATTCTTCGCTGGAGATCTGTGCTGAAACAGAGAATATTTAACTTTGAAGAAAAATTAAATTCTATTCACCGCGCCCCATAGGCCGTTACTTTTAGAGAAATCAGGGTACCGATAGCTGTAACTTAGAACCTCTTACGTGCATAATACAAAGCAATGAAAAATAAGACATGCCCAAGTCTGCTCAGTGCCTTGAGAAAATGGACTTTAAATTATTCACAGGCAGGTTTTCTCGCACACGGTTTGCACGAAGCCTCTACATCTCTTCATCCCTCCCCTATCCCTGCAAACGCCAGCAAGAATTTCACCTTTATTTTTAGTACGTTCCTACCTGGGATCGTTGCAAAGCCTTTTCCTTGCAAGGTTTGGTTCTGAATTTGCCCTGGCAGCCCTTTAAAGGGATGGTTCCAGCCCAGAGAACAAGAGGTCTTGCAGGGATTAATGGAAATACAGAAATATTTGGAGACACGAACGGCAGGGTCAGACTGGAATCCAAACTCCGAGGGGCAGAGGTGCAGCTCAGGCGTTTAACTGGGACCAGCTCATCAGGAGGTCCTGAAATAGAGCTGGGTTGGTAACACTGCCCTGAGCCTCCACTTGTTAACATCATAACAGGGTTTTTTCCTCCTGTTTCTGGCAGTTTTTGTCTGAGTCAGGCAAACCCTTATGGAAGTGTGGGATCGGGGGCGTCTGCACTCCTTCTGCCCGGATCCGAGCTGGACGGCCGGAGGAAGGCGCAAGCGATGGCTGCAAGCAGCATCCCATCACAGCTTTCCAAGGACACAGCCCTGGACAGTCCCTGAGGCTGTCCCCACACAGGGACATGGCCAGCACTGTCCCAGAAGGAGGGGACACGCGGGCATCCCAAGCAAAGTGATTGCCTGGAGAATACAGCACCCAAACGCCGACAATCAGTATGTGGCTTTCAATGGCAGAAGTGACCAAAACATTCAGAACTATTTATTTAAATTAAAAGAAAATAATCAGATGTCTGATTTTATTTTATAAATAAATAATAACTCTGGTTATTTAGAGGCTGAGAAGATGTTAATTAATATCCTCCTGCCAATGAAATCGATTTAATTGGCTTGACTCAGGCAGGAATAACAGTACAGTCCATCTCCTGTCTGGGAAGGGACTATGTGCAGGAGCTGTAAAACCAGTTTTTATGATCTTCCTTTGATGAAATAATGAAATGAAATCCCTGCTGTCCGATGTACCAGGCACTATAATTCATGGGTGAAATAAGAAGGTTTTTTCGGGGGACAGCTCAGGACAGAAGGCAGGTTTTATTTGTTGGGTTTAGGGGTTTTTTTTCCTACTGCACTTTATTTCATTGTGTAACCTCTGACACTAGATCCAATATTAATTCACGGGGCATTATTTGGAGCTTATACTGTAAAAGCAGTGGAGTGTGTGCTGGACGAGTGGTTTATGTGTGCGCATATACTTTGCCTCTTTTTTATATATTCCAATATTTTAAATAGCATTTTTATTAGAGTGTTTAGGATTTAAGTAGGTAAACTCTTCTGGGGATCTCTGGCATTTAAAAAATTAAAGTGATATCACTGAGGCTGGCTTAACTTCCCGAGCTCTTTAGCATGCGTTACGTGACTCGGATGCCAAATTTGAGGCTCTCTATGTCCTCTTTGGTCTCACAACCAAAGTAGCTGGAAGAATTTGGAGGAATTGCAGGAGCGATAGAGCCGAGATCTTGGGATGTCTAACTAGCTGAGGCCAGCATTGCCCCGCAGCAGGGCAGGGCAGCGGGGGGAGACGGGGAGTAGGGACGGCTGCTTGCTCTTCCCAGGGCACAACAGAGGTGGTACAGAAGCAATCAGCACTGAGGTAACATTTAAAGCAATAAAAATTAAGTTGTTTCAGTTCTAAAGGCAGCAACTTACCTGGCTGGGTCACTGCATGTGACAGCCAGCATCCGGAACGCGGTCACGCAGTGGGATTTTTGGCTACTGCCTCCAAACCACTTGTTATTTGTTCAACCACTTGTGCATTCTTCTCCTTTTTTAGGGAGATTTTTTCATGATGTGCTCATCACTGAGTGTTCACTTTTATACGTACTCTCATAAACCTTCCCTCGTCAGAGTGGAGACGGGACTTGCAAGAGCCGTAACCTCCCAATCCCTCCCGTCAGGGCAGAGACGGAGACGGGCAGCACGTGAGCTCTGCCCTCACTGGTGCCTTCGGGGGGGCAAAGAGGGGCTGAAGATGAGGGAGACAGAGCAGTGAGAGGGGAAGAATGGTTTTAGGAGGCTGGTTTGGATGTCGATACTCACTGTGCCAGTGCAGGGGCAGGAGAAGATGTGAGGGAGC
>NW_010143279.1:0-23790 GCF_000699245.1 Pterocles gutturalis
TCCAATCTCTAACATTCCGTTATTCTGTGATACTGTGTGATGTCCATATTGTAGCTGAATGGTGCACAATGATGGCATGTGAAAACATATTTGATCAATTTGTATTTATTTTTATGTCATACACTTTGGATGTCTACTGCAAGGAAGACCCAAGGTATGCCTGGTCTGTACTGATTCTGGGTGTTTTGTCCTACGGCTGAAGGACATGCTGCTGCATCATCACCTTGCACACTCCAACAATATAGATCAGAACAGAATCAGGTAGCCTCCATATGTCAAAATTCTGCTTCTTGACTATAATATACCTTCATCTTCTGAGACCTAGAGCTTTATCTGCACAGTCACAGGTTTCTCTATGGTGGTCTCTACATGAGCTAGTGAAGTAGAAGTTTATCTGTGAATGCACATAGCTCAAGTTTTGCTGTACTGTGTCTACACTGATTCAGCTAGACTACCTAGAGTAGTTTTAACTCCACTGAATACCTCTGCTCTGCAGTATGTCATGTAGATTCATGCATCAGGAAAAAACAGTGCCCAAAACCCAAACTACTATATATGAGCTGGATGAACAACATGCAGTATGTTCTTTCCTTCTCCAGTCAATGACACTAAGAAATAATCAGTAATAGTGTCTCCAAAATGCACAGGTATGAAGATGTTGGGGGAAAAATCATCCCTGAAATACACTACTGATTTTGGGAATCAAAGCTCAAAAGTCACTAAACACACATATTCACCTTACGTTCTGGATTTTCTGAGGGAGAAGAGATGCAGACTGAGACTGCTGAGAAGTCATCATCAGATTTTTCAGAAGCTCTCAGCATGTAAATGGATGGTAATTGTCCTGAGAGCACAGACAGACAAATGCTGAGGATGTTGGATCCCACTCTCCGTATAAACTCGCTGAATTCAGTCCCTTATTATCACAAGCAACAGGTACTGCATAATCTCATCCACAAATTTACCAAGTTCCATCATACTATTAATTAAGGTTGCTTGACTTTAGAATCCTTTTTCCCCTGATTATCGTATCAGAAGGCTGTTCTAAAATTTAACTGCTAGATGGAAGTCTTTGAATTATCATGCTAGTTTCAATTAAACTTTGATCAGGAAAAGCTTTCCAGATTCCGGGTTGGAATTTCTCATCAAATATCTGCCAAGATAGCAAATAGTTTACTGGTGAGTATGTTCAGTTGTGGGAGGTAAAGACTCTTTGTCTGTGATCATGATGAGGGAGGCAAGTTCTTGAACCAAACAAGGAAAAGCATTATGTCAGGGTTTCCGTCATCTCCAGGAAGCTGACCTGATCACTAAACTTTTGTCTTAGGAGGGTATGTGGATCTTTTATCAGAAGGAGGCTTGGCTTTCCAGAGTCCTGTTTGCTTTTTCCTACGTGAAGACTGAAAATTTGATATTCTGTAATTTTCAGCAGACAATTTCATTGTCCTCCATTCACATTTATACATAGCAAGAGGGGAACAATATTACCAACCCCAAGCTTTCAAAAAATAACGAGCTGGGCCATCAAAATCATGACCAGCTTATAAATACTAATCTTTCAGAATTATATCATTGAGGTTCTTGTCTCATGGATTTGACTTTGCACTTTGTGGGCTAGAAAATTTGGTTTGTTAAATGACAACTGATCTTTTCACTTAAGTCAGTGAATTTAGAGCTTTGAGTTTTATACATTGACAAGCTAATTGTAGCAGGCTTGTTCAGGCTACATTGCAGAGATTTTTGGAGTCAGAGACAGTGAACAGCTTCAGTAACTTAGTACTGTATTTGAAGCCTTGCAGAAAATATTGTATTCAAGGAACTAGAGATCTCAGGCAAGCCACATTGTCTCTGTTGGACCCCATACTTAGGGCTTGAGAAGCCCATATGCTGACATGAGTAGCCGCTGGACGGGACTCTGCTGCTGGCCTGTGTGGCATGCTGGTGGGGGTTATGAGAGGTATAACGTCCCGACCTCTCAGGAGAAGATACATGGTTTTGTTTGTTGCACAAATACCACAGGATGGGAGGAAGAAGAAACCTCTCCATGGACAACATCTGCACAGCATGCTGTGGGAAAATCAATCCAGGGTCCATTGACGCTGCATGAATACAGTGTTCCCAGCATCTGAAATGGTGTAAGATTTACTCATTATCTGTATTCCCCTTTTTATTCTACCTTATGAAACTGACTATTTCATTATGCCATTTGTTGTCAGGTCTTTCTTACTGAGATCCAGAAAGAGCCTTGCACTGCATATCCTTCCCCAGCGCAGAACAAGTGTGAGCTTCAAAATCCAGGAAGTCTAGAGCCATCTGTGCCTCAGTCCAGTTCAGTAGCAGAGATCATCAGCTTTCTTCCTCTTAAGCACAGCATGGATGTACTGAACTGTCTTCAGTCCAGAGAACAGCCACCAGTGTAGACAGAAGATCATGAATTACCATATTTAAAGAGCTGATGCCTATTGTGAAACCCACTCTTCATTGTGCAGATGTAGGCAACACCCCCAAATACGTCAGGTTATTTAAAAAGTTAATAGAAAGTATTAGTAAAAAATAATTAATTTAATCCAAAAATGTTGTTCAGGTCATAAGTAATTCCCAGTGGTTTCTAGTTTTGGAGGTTTTTTAAGCAGTGTTAGAGAAAGAACACTGCTATTGTTGCCTTTTTTCAAAATAAAGTAACGCAGTTGCTAAGGCAAGCTCTAGCTAAATGCACAACAGTGAATTTGATATTTTCTGGTGTCTTGTGTCATTTCTTAACTCAGACTGCAAGACAGATTCAAGCCTGACTCCTCTGGATCTTTCACAAAATATTCTTCCCTTCGTACAAACTTCTCTGTCATCAAACATGTGTCTCAGATATTTGTGTGTGCGTGTGTGCGGGTAAAGGACAGAAATTTAACAAGCTTTTATTATCCACTGTTAGCATTAGCCTGAATCTTTTGGTTAGTTGGGAGTTAATTGCCAAAAGGTTTTACGGTATGTCTAATTGGCTCAGTCATCCTTCTATGCCTTGAACCCTACCAGACTGCCAGTGTGCCCTGAACTCAAACAGAGGGTAAGAGCCCATCAGTTATTTAGTATGTGCTAGAAGCATGCATTTTCTTTTCACTCCATGTGAAAATAGTTAACCACAAGGAAAGAGTCCCACCCCTCCACTTTGCAAAATGGTGAAATTAAGTTTTCCGTACAGCTACCAGGGGACTGCAGTAAATTACCCTGGTAACAGAGTTTACATTGATTCTGAAAAAAGCACTTGTCCATATGTAACAACGATAACCTTTTAGAAGGTTTGGAAAACAAATCTGACACCCCATTAAAAGGCAAATGATTTTTTCTCCACACAAGAAAAAGAAACTTTTAAGACATAGAAGGCTATTAATAAATAATGGGGCTTTTTTATAGGAAAGGCTGACATGAAAGCTTAAGCTATAAACTGTATCAGAGGCAGTATTTTGACTTGTGTGGTTTATTTGTCAAAGCAGTGAGATGGGATCTCATTTTTATTAGCTGCACAAAAGATATTTTATTGAATGTCACATTGTAATTTGATTTTAAAAGGAATAGAAAAAATTACATTTTCTCGGATACGTAATACTGCAAAAACATGATAGTCATACTAACCACTAACCACAATGAGCAGTAATATAAGCCCTACAAAATATACACTAGTACCTTACCAATGCAAATGTGTATTTTGAGATTCCATGTAGAAGAATATTTTTCCTGAATCCGTTTTCATTTACAACTGTCAGAATAATATATAAAAAATATATGCAAGTTATTAAATTATGTATGTAAACAACTAACATAAGAGTTAGATTTGAGAAGAAGGACAGCTTTTAATATTTTAAAATTTGTCTTCAAGGTCATTCACATAGTTTACTTCTTTACAAGAAAAAGTTCATAGCTGAATGCAATAGAGAACAGTGATCAATACCTACATATAATGGGAATGGAAATATAGAGACCTAACATAATGTAAAGTAGCCTGTGCAGATTATGTTCTTTTTTGCTCTCCCATTGACCCCCTGAAAGTTGTTTAGCCTCCCTTGGTCCACCTCCATGTCCATGCTTGTGAGCACTGCTATCAAAGGTAGCAGGGAGGCTCAGTGTCTGAAGAAAGAAAGACGCAGCTTCTGGCACTGTTTCTCGTGCCAGTTTTGTCACAAAAGACAGTGACATCATCCCTAGGTGGGCAGCCTGGCCGTGGTCCCAGAATGACAGTCTTATTGTGGCGTGCTCAGCCCCTTCTTCTCTCCTCCAAAGCCATGTCACCACGTCTTTCAGCCCTGTTACACAGGGATGTTGAGCCCATACCCATCATGTGCCAGCCAAATGCTTTACTGCAACTCACAGGTATCATCCATTGCAACTTAAACTGATCAACGTCACACAACTCTCCAGAAAGAAACATGCTATTCAAGAGCAAGGTACTAGTGACAGAGATACATATTTTAATTGTTAATATTCTTACTAGCACTAAACCACTGAACTTTTGTATTTACTTCACCTAGAGCCTCACTTTGTGTCATCCACTGGAAGCACCTAGAGAGCAGTTTCCCAACTGCTCAGTTTCTACAAGTAAAATAGAGTCAAGACAGAAGGAGAAACATAAGCAGGACAAACAAAATCACCTTGAAAAATGCAAAGTAGGAAGATGCATATTCTGCAGTCCCACTGCTACTTCACAGATTTAAAACCTGTTTATCCCACTGAACTTGCCACTGTCCCCTGGACCATTAGCAATCCTATATATCTTGCAAGAGTCTCTCAGTCCTCAGCTGGAAGGAGGTTGCAAGTCATCAGGTCCTCTTTCAAGATTCAGTATCTGATAACGCCCATGCTTGGATAATCTTATTTAGACAGCAGCAGTTCTGGCAGAAACTCAACACAGTAAGCACTTCACAAACCTTTATCTGTTCACAGTCCTCACCAGAGACAGTTTAAAACCTGATAAACCCCAGAGGGGAAACATGTAAAAAAGATAAATGTTACTTCTTCCCAAAAGGTGGGATTTAAAAAGAGTTGAGGAAGTTTCAGGGCCAAAGCCATATCCACTTGCAACAGATCTTGTGCTGTAATTATGTTTGAGGCCAAAATCAGTAATGGCCTTTTACACAGTGTTTATATTTTGGACTCTGACTAAAGGGATGGCATGCAGAATGCATGAACGTTATCTACAGCTTCTATGAGGTGCCTGCTGTAAAGTCCACACAGGGGTGTTAAAACATGCTGGAGTGTCTTTCAGTGCACAGAATCTCTTTAATGCTTCAGTGCAATCGTATGCCCTCTCACTTTTAAAATTAAAATATTGTTCAAGAGGTGGAATGGAAATTGCTTTCCCAAACTGCATAATTTGGTGATCGGGGTATTTTTCTGAGAAGCAGATACTCCTGTAGGCAGAAGAAGAGGTCAGCCAAATTTTGTTGGTTGTCGAGTAAACACTATTTCAAAATCAGATCCCTTCCATTTTCTCTTCCAGATGTTTGCTTGTTTATTTAAAAAAGAAAGCAGTAGCTTCCATGGCCCTGTGTTAAAAGCTCCCTCCGAGAGAGCTGTAAGGTAGCTAACAAACAGCTCAAGTGCTCAAGGGAACTGAGATGGGGAAATGCCAGTTTCTGGCAGCTGATTGGGGTGAAACAGAAGCATGATAGTAACTTATAAGGCTGACAAGAGTAAGACAGGTCTGTACACATAGAAAGGCACAATTCTGGGCTCTGGGGACCTCTCCAGTCAAACAGGGAAGTTTGTAGAGGTTCTGGCTGGTTCTAGGATTAGGCAGGAGTACATGCACTTACTTTTGAAAAATCCTTACATTCTGCTTGAATGACCTAACCAAGCATTACACTCTTTACTAAGACCTTAGAAGTTTCTGGAGGTGAAATAACAAGGTGTGAACAGAAATTCAGTAGACCATACTACACAGATGCCTTCGTAAGGGGTTAGAGAGATGTAGAACATTAATTTGGTTAGTTGGGATTTTTTAAGAAAGAAAATATCAACAGGTAATATCAAAGTTAAGTGACAGTACCACAGTACCTCCCATTTGCCTTACCTATTTGTATGTCTCAAATATGTCTTTGGCCACCAGAAAGGGCCTCCAGTCTAATGGTCCATAAATACTTAGAAAGATCATAGATAATATCCATTTATGATCATCAGTATTTTTTTTTTTATGCTGGGAGAGCTCAGTCCCTCCATTTCACATGTATAATAGCACCAAAGTTGGAACAAGCCACATGGCCCTTTGTGTTTCCTGAATAGTTTAATTGGAATATCAAATATTCCTATGGCTACCACATGTCTGACTTTTCCTAGCCAGTCACACTGGGCAGATGAGGGCAGCTCATCCCCATCAGAGACAATACATTTGTGCTGCAGGCAGACTCCAGATGAGAGGGATTCAGGTTAACACAGAGCAGCACAATACCTCCCACACATGTACCTCTAAACTACAGTCTTGCTTTTGGGAACAAAAACCTTCAGAGAGGTCAGCTAGGCACCTCCCTTTACCCTTATGTTCTTCTTGGGTTTTGTTCAAAACATTATTTTGCTACTTGGCTGTCAGGGTAACCGTACCCCTGCCAATCTTATTATCATCGGCTTCACCTGGTCGTTAGCATGCTTCACTTGCCAATTACCATATAATAATTGTTGCTGGGCACCTGACAGCACCCACAGCAAATTGTGCCAGGAAGAAAGAAAATGTGTCCAACAGCCTGGCTGACTCCACTGGAGTCTCCAACAGTGCTCCCTGCCTCTGCTTTCCCTCTTCCTCTCACCAGCCACTTCAGGCAAGCACACATTTCATGGATGCTTTGCTAAATGACCTTTGGAAAACACCTGCTAATCCATCCCTGAAGCAGCTTTTGCATGCCCAGACCAGCTTCAGCTGCAGCATGGGCCATGCATGCTTGTCCCTGATATTGGACCACAGACTAGGCTACTGCTTCTGCACTGCCGCCGTGGTGTCTCTCGTATCTTCTCATGTGCTGTTATCAGCATGGGAATGGTCCTTAGCAAACATGGAAGCATTTCAAGGTTTGGTCTATATTATTAATTTTTTTGGTTTCACACACAGCCTCTTGCTAGCTATTTATGAAGAAGAGAAAAAAAAGTTAACTCTCTGCTTAACCCAGGACATTCTGTAGAATGACCATTAAAAACCATTCCTCTTACAGCATTACAGTAAGCAATCAGGCCACTTTCGAAGCACTTTAATATCCTTTTAGGGATAGCACCATAAAAATATAGTGTAACTGATGATGTCTTTGACATTTTAAGTCTGAGGATTTTTGTTTATTAATTATAAGACTTAAATGTGTTCCAGATTTTTACATTCTGCAGATGGTGAGTAGCACATCAATATCCAAGTACTTATTAGATTTACAAGAACGTTGACTTTAAGGGAATTCAAACCAGATTTCATCTATTAATATTACATTGTTGTGCCAATCTCGCAGCCGTTGGTATGTTACGAAGAAAACATCAGAGGGGTGTGGTAGTCCTCTGCAAAAGTTCAAAACAACACCACGGCTACAAGCATGATATTGCTCATCTTGGTCTAATATTCACAACCTTTTCTTGACCCAGGATTCATAACCAACAAAAAGAAAACATGAGGATGGCTCTTAGAGGGGTTTTGTTTTCACCTAAGCTTAAGATGCCTGCCACACAGACCTCTATACCTGGAACAGTCGCCATCAGCTCCCTTTGAGGTCAGGGAAAGGACTGTACTTCTGTGGTGTTGCTCATTTGAACTATTTTACAGGTCATCTTCTTGAGGGTGAGACAATTAGTTTCCAGAAAAGCTGGCCAGCTCAGATGTAAACCTCTAATCCATCCAGATGAGTTCTGCCTCCAGTCCGTTCCTCATAAAACTCCATTGACTTACAAAACTGGTGCAGAGCGAGAGAGAGAGAAGAAAAGTAGCTACTTCTGCACATTTGTACAATGAAACATAGGGTCTTGGCAGGAAGAGGTGATCAGAGTGGCACAGGCGACTGTCCCCCCCACCTCCTCACCCACCAGAGTCACCCTGGGTGCATTAGCTAGGGAAGGAGGTGGTAGAGCCTTCCAGCAGCTGTGCGGCTGGGCATGGGTATGGGCATTGCCTTCCCACCAAGGCTTCCCGGAGGAGCAGGGAGCAGGACGCATGGAGTCTGTGGCGCTGGAGCAGCAAGTCCTCTTCCCCTTCACACAGGGTGCTGTAGCCTTCTCTTGCCTGCATCTGTAAAAATCTCTTCTGTTATTAATTACCTTCAAACTTTTTGAAGTAAGAACAGCTTACCACGTTATCCGTGACGCTGAAATTCACACTATTGGAATTATGTTATTTATTATTCTTTTTCCCCGTGAAGAACTTAGATGTTTTATTTTTACTAATTGCCAAAGATTTGGTGGGAATTTAGTTGGTTTTCTGAAAGTTACCTTTCATTAAGCTGGAGTGTATCACTTTCAGAAATGCGGTAGTGTTCTCCTGTCATGTGAGCACTATTAAAAATGCCCCCTTTTGATGTGCAACCCCTTTAAATCTCCCTATATATGTGAAAGCCGTCTGGCTCTAAGGCAGGGGTTCTTATTTGGGTTTTTTACAACCTAGCAGAGAATAAAACTAATAAGTATTTCTCATTCTTTAAAGATTGATTTACTATCAGTTCCAAAAACATGCCTTTTCATTTGGAAAGTCATTTGCTCAGTTATGATTGCATATAAACAGCTGCTAAGGGTCAGCATGGGCCTTGGTCCTTGTTATTGCTTGCACTCCTTATGATTTTAGCTCAGCATAACTAGCAGTGGTGTCCTGGGATTCCAGAGTCTGTACTGATTACCAACAAAAGCCTCTTTAAGATCAGCAGAAGCAGTCTAGGGACTAATGGTGCCAAGGCAGTCTGAGGCACTGGAGCAGTGCCCGAGGTCATAAAATGAGCAATGACAATTGCCCTGTCCTTGCTGATTGTATCAGCCTGAGAGATTTCTAGTATCACACAAAAGACAAAAGAAATCTTTAGTCCTGAATTATATTATCAGCTAACATGAACTGTTTGGGGATTGATTTTGGATTATTGTTTTCTGTTTGGTTTTGTTCCCGGTCATTTATTGTGTTCAAAAAGGCAGGTGGATGTATTAGTTACAATATATATAACAGCTTTACACCAGCAGCAGCTTCTTTCACTAACTACTTTCTTAATATATTTATTTTGGAGAAAAGAAGAAAGAAAAATAGGGAAGTTTTATTATTCTGTATGTATTTGCGTGTTGTAAAGTGTATATTATTCCAACATACAAAAAGTTGGGCTGTATGTCACATTCATTTCATCAGTAGAGCTTACATCCTGGCTTAGGCTGAAATGAAAATGATCTGTGACTACCTCATTTCTCACTCCGTATGAACATATCAGAAAACCAATACATGACTGGCACTCTGTGCGAAATGCACAGGGATCAGATTGAAGGAGTGTTCAGGCTTCTTGAGCTGTGATCATCTGAAGGAGGAAGATTTCCAAGCATCGTGGGAATTCTGCAGAAGTTACACCAGAGATATATTTGGCCTTTAGAATGAGACTTTATACATCTCATTCACATACAGCAAAATGTTTCATCACAAGTGGAGACACTTTTAAAGAGAGTCTTAAAATTAATCCCAAATGAGGAAGCCTCTCTCCAAATGAGTGAAACTTGGCAGATCTACAAATTCAAACTGAGATGCATTAGCAGATCTTGTGTAGGGAAATTTGTATAATATCTGCCCACGCTGTACCTGGTTCAAATCAGGGCTATCAGTCACATTTCTACTGAATTAAATACATCAGAGAAATAAAACATAACAATAAGCAGTTCAGGTTTGCAATGTTCTGAAATACTGGCTACCCCCACTTCCAGTAAGAGTCACGTATTTCAAGCACACTCAACTTCAGATGCTCTCAGGCCCAGTTTTGTCAAGGTGCTTGGGCAACAAATTCACTTGGCTTTTGAATAAGGCCTGAGCTCCTAAATCACTTGCCCATTTTTGAAGAAGAAAAAAAAAAAATTAAATAGTCCTGAAAACATCTTCAAGGACCCAAGGCAGCTTTTTTGTCTGTATGTGGAACTCTTATTCAAAACAGAGAGAACTTGGGGTGACTAAAAAATGGCCTAGGACTGTAAGCTTGTAATTGCTTTGCAGATCATTTATGTTTTTCATGCATAATTTTAATGATATCTGGCACAAATAATCACTAATGGCATTCCAGAGTTCAAATGGGAAGAACACAGATTCTGTGGGATAATTCGTTTCTGGCAGCAGGGGAATCTTAAATCAAGATCCAGACAATTACGTAAGCAGAGTGGAGACACTCTGTCATATATCACTTCTGTCTTGGAACTGCCTATGCAGTCCTTCAGCTACCTCTGTTGCTCATCTTTAGGTATCCATGCAAGGTGACTAATGGGATGTTAGTGAAGGGACTCATTGTAGGTGACGGGGAATTAGCACATTCTTGAAAAGGGGAGCGCAGAGTCAAAAAGTAGCAAAAGTAAAATGGCAGAAGAATGGAAGAGTAAAAGGGATAACAAGGGAAGACACAGATTAAAAGACAATTTCCACTACATATCCCTACTCTCTAAGAGAGGAAGAAAATATGTTTTGTAGGAAAATGTCCAGCTGCATGCAAAGAACTCTGCATATGAGACTGAAAAATATTGATGTTCCTCTTCAGACTTCTCATGTTTTAATAAACACACAGGTGGACCCCTGTCAAAAAATAACCACTAGCAACTCATGAAAGGATTTGGAAAGCAAAGAGAGAAATCTCTCATCAAGGAAAACCAGAAGAAATTATGGACAGAGGAAGTTTCAATATTTGAGCTCAATGCTGCGCTCAATGCTAACCTCATAATCTGCCCTTCTTTCTTAATTCCAGACCAGCACACAACAGTACCCAGGTTTTTCACTTTGTAGGCAGATGATTGCATTAATCTGTTAAATGGAAGAGAGAGGAAGAGAGATTTGTTTCTCCTCATATATCCACTACCACCTCAGTCATCTTTAGGAACGGAATCTACCTCTGTTGCTTGACCTAAAGAACAAATATTTGTTCCTTGCAGGACTGGGCAGAGAGGGGAGCACATAGCCCACAGCAGCCAGTTTTCCTCCCCCACAGCACAGTTATTGGCAGTCCGCAGCCTGCCTCTTCCTGCTGCAGTAGGTAACACCCCTGAGAGGGACACAATACCAAAGTACTCTTCAAGGGAGACATTTTTGCTGGACAGTTCCCTAATGATATTTCCAGAGTGCCTCGGGGATGATCAGTCCATTATCTGTGACAGCTTTTGAGGTTCACTGTAATTCAAACAGAATCCTTTAAACAACTGTATGAAGTACAGCTGTGCTGTATGGGGTTGCTAAAAGACAGAGCAGCTCAGATTTCCATAACCCTCTAAACAAATAGCAGTGATAACAACCAAGGAAACTTGAGAGCCCTTGAGTTCTGTTTGTTGCTCAAGACTTTAGCTCAGGGCTAAAACACATCTATGCTCTACAGACTCTATGATCCCAAGCTTGTGTCACTCTGTGGGGAATAACCTGGCTAATATCAAATGATTAAGTGCCAGTAAGTGCTCAGTCTTGCTATGCAGAAAATATACCACTCTTGCATTATCTATGTTTATGTTTTTTTCAATGGGCATTCTCTTGGTTGGACACAACACTTCTTTTTCCATCAGAAATGGGCTGATGCAGATGCATGGGAAATATATAGTGTGCACCTGGTTTTGGCCTTGATGTGGAGTCAGGATGACTCATAGAGACTCCCGATCTACTAAGACATATCCCTACACATTTGTGTAACTTTGCCCACATCACAATCACTCTACTTATAAACACAAATAAAGTTATGCAGATACCTGAATACATCTTCTGGATGTCTCTCTACTTATATGCAACTGCATTTGTTCCTTTTTAAAAAAACACAGATCATGGCCAACTTAAATACAAAATTTTGCTAGATTATTTGGAGAAACAGCATAAACTGTATACAGAAATGTCTGTTTTCCCTAGAAGTACCTAATAATCCTGAGTCCTCAATATATTTCCAAAGTTATTCGGACCACCTTTATTTTTCTTGTCATTTTTTTGAACACAGAAACCATAATTACATAGTTTCAGATGTTGAGAATCTTAACATGACCCAGCAATGTGTGCTTGACCATATCCTGGGCTGCACCAAAAGAAGCGTGGCCAGCAGGTTGAGGGAGGTGATTCTCCCCCTCTACTCCACTCTCACGAGACCCCATCTGGAGTACTGCATCCAGCTCTGGGGCCCCCAGAACAAGAAGGACATGGACCTCCTGGGTCTGGTCCAGAGGAGAGTCACAAAGATGGTCAGAGGGATGGAGCACCTCCCACACAAGGACAGGCTGAGAGAGTTAGGGTTGTTCAGCCTGGAGAAGGGAAGGCTCCTGGGAGACCTTATAGCAGCCTTTCAGTGCTTCAAGGGGGTCTACACGAGAGATGGGGAGGCACTCTTTACCAGTGAGTGTAGTGATAGGACAAAGGGTAATGGTTTTAACCTGAGAGAGGGTGGATTTAGATTAGATATCAGGAAAAAAATTTTCTGTGAGGGTGGTGAGGCACTGGAACAGGTTGCCCAGAGAAGTTGTGGATGCCCCATCCCTGGAGGTGTTCAAGGCCAGGTTGGATGAGGCTTTGAGCAACTTGGTCTAGAGGGAGGTGTCCCTGCCCATGGTAGGGGCGTTGGAAATCGATTCTATGATTCTGTGATTTTATGATTTTATGAGGTTTGTTTTAAAATGCCTCTCTTTTTAACATTCCATACTACTTTAAAGTTGTGTCCAAATATGACAACATATTGGCCTAATTTTTGAAGATAATGATAAATAAAAAATATTGGTGAAAGAGGAGGAGTAGAATATGAGCTGTTTTAAATATCCAGAATTTTCAGCCATTTTTTCTAGGAAACAGAAAACTGGAAATGCCATAAAAGAGTTTTATCCTTGGAAACACTTCTGTAAGAACTAGAGGAGTGAACTATTGGTTTCAGCCAGATGTGCAAGTTCTAAAGGATAACGTTTATTAACACTACTCCATCAAACAGTTCACACTTCCAACATCAAGCAAAGAGATGTCTTTCAAAAGCAAAAACACAACATACCAGGAAAAACATTATGTGCCTAGTGTAGTTATGCAAAAGTAGTAGAGGTTCTTGAGGCATGAATCAGCAAGAAGCATCAATGAATTAACTGAAGATAATGGCAAGCAGATCCCAAAGTGCAGATCCATCAAAAATAGGTGGCATCTTATCTCTAGGACTAGATGGATACAATTATTTTTCTAACCCTGTTTTCTCTAACTGGACTCTTATACTGCACCAGCTAATGTAACCTGACAAAGTACCTGCCATAGTAAGACTGTGATCAATTAGAAATTAAAAAGCAAATCTCACAGTCCATGCCAGTTAAAATACTCATCCTATAGTGCCCTCAGACAGAAACACTTTGGTGAAAAGGCAAAATGAAACAGAATAAAGTCTACACTTTTGTGGGTAACTGAACAATTTTGAAGAACTTCAGCATATCTGTAGCTTGCATTTATTGCACAGTTTGTAAAATCTCAGTGATCACAATGAAAGCTGTCAATTTCTTGCTTGTACATACAAAGTGGCAATTTCTAACAAAGGTACAGAAGAGATGGAAAAATCCTATATTGAGTACTATGTAAAAATAATGGGGCGTTCCTGCTGCTATACAGGCATCAGTTGCTGTATACAGACACGGTTTTGACTACTCATATCTGCCCACTTGTATAGCAGGAAGACATATAAATAAATCTACACATGTGGGTCATAGTCCTGACATATAGTCCACATGTGCTTGATAAGGAAAGTCTCACATGCGGTACTGTTTGACTTCTACTTTCTAGAAAGTTTAATCCTACAAGTGGGACCTTATATTGAACACATGTAATCTTGGAATTGGAGTTCTCATGAGATTCAAGGCCTAATTTGGTAGTCAAAAGAGATTTTTTAAAGTATCTCTGCTTTGCTTAATGCAGATGTATGAGAAGGATAGGTGGGTCAGTTCAGGGGTCTGAGGTTGCTGGTGATCAGTTGAACTGGATTATGACTAGAAAATGAGCAAGTATAAGCACAGAGCACAGCAGGCTAGTGGCTGTGAGGATATTTGGTACATGAAGACACAATGCAATGTTTGAGTCTGTAACCCCAGACACTTTTCTCTGAACTCAGATATTAGTAACAGTTTGGGGAAATTAGCAGGGAGCTCTGGAAGCATTTTAAACCATGTGCCAAACAATTTCTCCTGACACCTGTTTTAAAATAAAACCTCTAATCTGAAAAAACTCTCATCTAAAAAGCATATGAAAGGTGTTTCAGCTAGATACAATGATCTCTGCAGTTTGCAGCATGACTGAGTGATTCATTTTAAGTCACAAATTAATCTTCAAGTAATAAGCTAGTCCAGAAGTCCTAATAGTCATGTCCAGCTTCTCAATAAAACAGTAATCGATGCAATACTAATAGAGTGACACCTGATCCACTAGGTTGTTGTTTCAGGGATATGCAAAAAGTGTATTATGTAGAAGGACTTTGCAGAGCAGAAAAGCTGAGCTATTCAATCTGAGACAGAGCAGAGTGGACTACAGGATCAGGCAATGGCTGCGTGAAGGACACTGTGGATTCTGACACTCCTTCCATGTGAACATGTGCAGACCACACCGCTTCCTCTCCCACCCTCGGTCCATCCTGAGTATTTAAGCAGTGAAGTCTTTAGCACTGGGATGGCGAGTTTGTGCAACCTCTACACAAAAAAAGGTCCTCCAAATTCAATTTTTTGAATGAAGAATGTCCTTGAGCTTTCTATCATCAGCTGGGTGATAAATATTTGTAAAACTGTACATGAACATGCTGCTGTTTTTCTCTGTATTTGATGGGCTTAGCTGCGGGTCCAACATACAGACTAAGGTAAGAACTGTCACCTAGTTTCGGGCTACCTTTATTTTAAATGAGCATATCCTTGAGTAACGACCTGGTCTCCATGCAGTGTGCTACTGGATTGAGATTTTGCCCCAACCCACTGTAGACCAAGTAATCTCAGGCATGTGAGTCATTAGAAGAATCTCTCTGACTGCTGCACATGTAATTGCAGCAAAAAGACTACCTCTGTTTACCTCCCCTGGAATGGCTGTAGTGTAGACAACCAGGCTCTGTTGACATTTCTCAAAACCAATTATTCGTCTGTTAACAATTCAACTATTCTGTCCCTCCTGCCTCCTTTTTAAGGTCATGTTTTTCATGTACGCTATGTGACCTATACAAAAACCTTATTATTGTAAACCACATTAAATAAAATGTACCAACTAATCACAGCATGAAAAGAGGATTAGATTGAATATTCCCATTGAAGAAAATGCATGCTTAACTCCTTTTGAGTATTGGTGTATAAAACCTTCTCTCTAATCAATATTTACTTTAGCCTTCATCTTGGCCAGAAAAGGCAGCCCTTTTTCTATCTATAGAGTGTATCTCTAATTTAGAGAAAAGTCATATTTGCAGGACTGTTTTTCAAGGACTTGTAAAGTGTAAACTTAAAGTTCAATATTTTTATAAATGTATGCCAGAAGTTAAGGAATTTTAATCAAAGATATTAGAGACAGTTATTTTCTATTAGGTCAGCTAGCTCATCTGTGCTGCCAAAAATAAAAGACGTTCCTTCCAATGAAGACCTCAGTGCTTTGCTTGGCTGTGTTTCAAGTGACTCAAGCCAGAAATATTTTTATATAATTTTACATTATTTATATCTTATGAAAAGTTGGACTTGCCTCTGGTAGGGGGAAATGTCCCAAAGATGACATAGGTGTCACGATAAAGACTATCCTGATCATCACAGAAATCTGTGCCCTTGTACGGAATACAGATCAGATAGCTCTTCCTGCCACTTGAATTTCATTCTAAGGGCAGCACAGACCCAGATTGGAGCTGGCACCAGAATGGGACAGACTGAGAGTCTTACTCATGCCAAGAAGTACCTTTCTCCACAGGCATGTTCCTTGACTTGAGTGGGCCAACATATTATGAGTCTGTATTTAGTATGAATGAAGGTTCTGTAAACATTCACCAAAAGCAAAAGCACTTTTACATAACATTCCCATTCAAAATTGTTATAAAATAATTCTAACATTGGTTGGAACTCACAGATTAGGTGTCCAGATGAATGAGATGATACAGTAGCATCTTTCACAGCCTCCGAGGTTCAACAAGGCCGAATGCCGGGTCCTGCACTTGGGTCACAACAACCTCATGGAACACTCCAGGCTTGGGGAAGAACATCTGGAAAGCTGCCTGGAGGAAAAGGACCTGGGGGTGTTGTTTGACAGCTGGCTGAATATGAGCTGGCAGTGTGCCCAGGTGGCCAAGAAGGCCAATAGCATCCTTGTATCAGAAGTAGGGTGGCCAGCAGTACTAAGGAAGCAATTAGCTCCCTGTACTTGCCGCTGATGAGCCTGCAAACCTAACACTGTGTTCAGTTTTGGGCCACTCACTACAAGAAAGACACTGAGGTGCTTGAGTGTGTCCAAAGAAGAGCAACAAAGCTGGTGAAGAGTCTAGAGAACAAGCCTTATGAGGACCAGCTGAGGAAACTGGGGTTCTTTAGTCTGGAGAAAAGGAGGCTGAGGAGACCTTATTGATCTTTGCAATTACCTGAAAGGAGGTTGTAGCAAGGTGGGTGTCAGTCTCTTTTCCCAAGTAACAAATGATAGGACAAGAGGAAATGGCCCCAAGTTGCTCCAGGGGAGGTTTAGATTAGACATTAGGAAAAATTTATTCACTTAAAGGGTTGTCAAGCATTGGAACAGGCTGCTCGGGGAAGTGGTTGAGTCACCGCCCCTGGAGGTATTTAAAAGACAAGTAGATGTAGTGTTTAGGGACATGGTTACTATAATGGTGGACTGGGCGGTGTTAGGTTTACAGTTGGACTCAATGATCTTAAAGGTCTTTTCCAACCTAAATTATTCTATGAGTCTATGATCACCTATAAAGAGAATGAAAGTTTAACTCAGCTGCAGATTCCTGAGCTCCTGTGAAATCAATCTCACACAAGACCACCTGTTGGAGTACAGCAATAGATAGCTTAATAACTAGGATGGGATAAAATAGTATAGATAAATGAAGTTTTAACACAGAAGTTATTTTCAACTCAACGGCAAATCAAAACTATTAAGTCTAAGACCACATGCTAGAACATGAGCCTTGCAATACATATATCTCAACAACAGTAAAGGAGTAATCAGTTTAGGTATAAATAAGGTGATGTCACAACCACCCAAATACAGTGTGTCTTCTTAGAATTAAGATTAAATTATGTGTGAGGAGGAATTCTGAAACACTCAGGTAGTTTTGGTGGTCTTATTTTCTATTTGCAGTCTTTACCAGATCAAAAGTGTGAAGAAACTGAAAGGCTGACTGTTCTTTTGGCTTTTCTGGTTGAGAGCAGAAGGAAAGAGAGCTTATTCTCATGAGGTTTCCAGCAGATTTCATAGTCAAAGAGGTTAGAATAGTTTGAATAAGCTCCACACAAACATCTGGGGCCAGATTCATGGGATATTCCAGCTGCTTTGGAGCAATCCAGTGACACAAAGCAGCAGTAAAACCCACTTTACTGGCCATTTATGTCAAGTTTATGGCTGCTTTGCATCCCCAGAGCAGCTCAAAGCAGCCAATGCCAGTGGAACTCATTCTGAATTTCTCGGCTTTGAGCTGAACTGCAACCTAACTCCAAAATTCTCAAATGTGTCCATTCTTACTAGACATAACATTCTAACTCAGCATGTGTCTGTTCATCATCGTCTTTGTTTACAGTGCTATTGTAATGATCTAATTAGGAACTAAAAGTAGTTTCAGTCAATTAACACTCCTTGAAACCTAATGTTTAAAAAAAAAACAAAAACCTTCAATGAGTTACAGTAAGTGTTCTGTAAAGAAATGTAGCATTTTCTTTCTAATTAATCTGTTTCCCAGGATGTACACTGTAATTGTGAGCCCTGTAATATGGTACCGCCATTGCTAGTAGCAAGCTATAAGCTTTGCACTGAGTTTGCAAGGCCTCAGGGCTGAAGCTTGCCAGTCTTACTCTGTCTGAACTTTACTTGAACCATTGGTAACTTTTGTTTTCTTGGTTTATCTCTAACATCAATTTTTCTGGTTCACCAGGTATCACTGGTTAATTTGTTTTACTTTTGTTTATCTTTGTTTGTTATCTCCATTATTTTACAACTCTAACACCTAATGATATAGTGTGTAGAAATACAGGCCTGGTATGACAACAGAGAAGTGGATAAACAGGACGTGGTGTAGAGCAATACTTGCATGGGGTGATAAGAAATGTGGCACTAGCTTGGCACTCCAGACCAGCAGCTATAAGCAACTCATCAATGGTCAGTTAAAGAAATGCAGACCTGGGACTGGAGAAAATTGGATTTAGGTGTAACAGCGAATAAAGACATAGTGTCTAGCATAAAAAAGGGCACCATATGTGGTACATTTGTACTTAACCTAAAACTGCAGACCCATGAGGAAAGAGAAAATATGTAAATGCATGTTAGCAAGCATATAAAAAAAAACCCCTCAACTAGATTCTACAGTGAGGAAGAAGAAGCCATCAAGATGAGCATCATGTTTCTCCCAATGAAGGAATCTAGATGCTCACAAGTCTGCATTGCACCCCCAACACCCTCTACACAGAATGAAACCACCAACCTTAGCACCCAGAGAAGCAGGGAAAGGTTGAGCATAATAACTGGAAAAGGTGTAGAAACTAAGTGGGAGTATTAACTATATTGTTACTATTAATGAGACTTTCTGTATGAAAATATTATTTTCTGAAGTAATTAAATTTGGACAAATTATTCTGTAAATATTTTAGTTATAGCAATTAATTCTTGGCTTTATATATAAAGTGTATTTCCTCATTTCCCATAAACAATATTGTGACCATAAGAGCAAGTATAATAAATAATAACCATCACCCACAACATCCCAGAATTTTGCAGAAATGCACTATTGTATGTTCTTGAAGATATTGGATATTATAATGATGTGTACCATGAGTGCCATTAACAGAATGTAGTAGGGGAGCTAAATGGAAAAATCGTGAGGAAATTAATAACCCCATACTTAGAACAGGGTTTGTGTTTTGTATGATAAATAAGGCTTGGGACTCCGTACCACCTGTGATGAGTACAACAGTCATGAAGGACTACTCAGTCATTCATTAGGTGAAGCAGGAGTCTCTGGACCCATAGCATAATGCTGTTGGCTGCAGCAGCTAAATTAAGGTTACATCAGGAGCCATAAATACAATATTTCCTGGTTTTTCAGTGCTTCATTTAGCAGCTTTAACATTCTTTCAACCACAGGTATTTAGTGTAATGCGTATACAATATTTTTTCTCATTATTTTTTTTTCTTTTCTGCCTGTCCCTTAATAGGATAGATGAAGCAATTAAAACACAACTCCACTTCAGAGCATGCTGCAAAACCCAAGAGGAGCTTCTGCCTCTCAGAGTGCCAGAGGGCATAGCTGGCAGCAGCTGTGCCATTTCTTCCAAAAGTGTTATATATATACTTATGTATATACTTTTCTGCAACTAATCCCTTCAGATGGACACTCAAAAGGAAGTAGAAGCTATGACCTCATTTATTCTGAATCGCATTAGTGTTTATTAGTACATTTAAGGTATAGTTAAAACGGGTTTTCAAAGGAAAGTGGAGGTAAAACAGGACAGATTCCTTAATCTTCACAACCCCAGTATGTCTATAAGAAAACACCCTACTATCTTGCCCATATTATCCCTGCATGTGAGTTTTGTCCAACACTATGCTGCCATCTCTGAGACAATTTTCATTAATTTTTTCATCTCTTTCCTCTCATTGCCTTTTTTAAACAGGATATAAATTATTCAACTTCAAAATAAAATTTTCAACTTCAGTAACTTCAAGAATAGTAGAGAAAAAATTGCCTGTTTTCATTGCACATATATTGCAGCAAGAGAAAATTATACCATGAATTATCAAAGTCAGAACACCTAGAATTGAATTTAGGACATTCAAAATCAAAACTTATTCTGTTTTTCATTGGAAAGTTTGCTACCTCAAAATCCTTAATAAGAAGTCCTGGGCTGACCTGTGAACTGACTTATGTTGTGCTGAACCTATGTTTCAAATGAACATATTGCTTATTCAATGAGAAAGAACATTGATATATTGTGGAAATCTCATCCGGCCAAAAAGAGTGTGAGCTACACCAAAGAGCAGCTTCTCTGGTTTCACGGGGTATCTTAGGCAGGTATGGATTCATGTTCAGCTAATCTGAAATACATTGCCTTGCATCTCTTAGGCAAATAAAATGTTTTGATTCAGGCTGTTCTGATTCCCTAACTAAATATCTAATATGTCAATTTTTGCTTATAGCATATTGAACAATTCCAATTTTTTTTGAAAATTGTGTTTTAATTGTTAAAAAAATATGCTTCTTCAAAAAATCACATTGAAAATTCACAGACAGCTCTATACTTGATCTATAACCAATGTCACATCAGACTTCGTTCTACATCAGCAAAAGACAGATAACTGAATGGAGTGATGTCTTTTCCATAGATTTGAAACTGTTTGGTTTATTAATTAATTAAAATGAAAGAGATTCTCCCCTCTTACTTCCATTATCCACCTCACTGCTTATCCATTTATTACAATTTGTCATATTACTTCACTGAGTTTTCTAAGGAGGCAGATGAGATTTGGGATTGTTGGGGAGGTGGGGAGAATTACTTTATTTTACAGTATTTAGTTCTGCATGGCCCAGCTGCCTGAGTGTTTCTGTAGTGTTTCCTCCTCTAGTTGCTTCTATGGTTCCAAGAACAATGATAAGGAAAGGAAATACACAATCAGTTGTACTTACTTATTTAAAAATGCTTATTTCTCTACAGCACACTAAAAACCAACCATTAAACTCATGAGCATAACACAGAAGACAATATTTTAGTGCATTTCATGTTCTATTATGCTATCTTATTTAGCCCATACATCTGATTTTAAAATTAATGTAACAATACCATTTACTTAAATAAACCATGCCAGAAATACAGGAAAAAGCTATTGGAAAGGATTAACAGGGAGACAGCTTTTAAGATGTCTGTGTTAGAACAGTATATTACATTTAAAAATACACAAAATTAAAGACATCATGGTTGGTTTTTTATCGTTAGCTGTCTGATAGGCTATTTATTTCAGAAAATAGTGATTGAATACTGGCTGCCAGGTAATAAGCTTTCTCTAGTCTGTTATAGGAATTAAATTATCAGCAATCAGCAGTGCTCCTGGTAGCTATGTATTATGTGTACAACACACTAGCTGTCCTTTAAATCAAGATATATCTTTTAATCAGAAGTATCTTCTATCCATAAAGAATTCAAAGTTGGTGCAAGTCCAAACCAAGTTAGAAATAAAGACAAAGGCCAGCTCATTAATGAATTAGCATGACTGGTGCTGTTACAATTATTTTTATTTTTATGCATGCTGGAAAAGCACATAGCAGTCGCAGTGTGGGGCAGGAGCCTGGCTAGGCTTGGGGCTCTGGTGGGCAGTCATTCCCCTTTACTCCTCTGGGGGTTTAGCAGGAAGCATCCAGCAAGCTCAGTGCACCACAGTATCCTCTTCACTAATTTCACTAATGAAAGGGTAAGTCATCTTTTGGAGCAAGGTACCACACTGTCTTTTGTTTTCTCAAAGGATTACAGAATCACAGAATCATAGAATGGATCATCTAGTTCCAACCCCCCTGCCATGGGCAGGGACACCTCCCACTAGACCAGGTTGGTTAAAACCTCATCCAACCTGGCCTTGAACACCTCCAGGGATGGGGCATCCACAGCTTCTCTGGGCAACCTGATCCAGTGCCTCAACACCTTCACAAGAAAAATTTTTTTCCTGATATCTAAGCTAAATCTACCCTCTTGTGGCTTAAAACTCTTACCCCTTGTCCTATCACTATACTCCTTGACCAAGAGTCCCTCCCCATCTCTCCTGTAGGCCCCCTTTAAGTACTGGAAGGCTGCTATAAGGTCACCCAGGAGCCTTCTCTTCTCCAGGCTGAACAACCCCAACTCTCTCAGTCTGTCCTCATGTGGGAGGTGCTCCATCCCTCTGACCATCTTTGTGACTCTCCTCTGGACCAGACCCAGGAGGTCCATGTCCTTCTTGTTCTGGGGGCCCCAGAGCTGGATGCAGTACTCCAGATGGGGTCTCGTGAGAGTGGAGTAGAGGGGGAGAATCACCTCCCTCAACCTGCTGGCCACGCTTCTTTTGGTGCAGCCCAGGAGAGATTAGGCCTCTTAATACGTACTCAAGGGGAGTCAGGAGACCCTTCCTCACACAGCAGCAAAATAGCTCACTGAAGGTCTTTGTGGGGAGCAGGGTGAATTCAGGAGCTGGGATTTTGCATAAAGAACAGCAGTCACGAAACATGATAGAATACCGTTTCAGGGCTGGAAGACAGGCTTCAATGCAGACTTTTTCCACATCCTACATAAACACAGGCGAGTTTTATATGCTGCAGCTTGTGCCCGGTTAACCATTACTTGGACTTCCAAAATGAGCGGTTTAGTTCAGTTCCAAAGCACCATCAGAGAAGGTGCTGGAAGAAAGTGTTGTGCTTAGGGCTGACCATTCAATATGAATTTTCAGTTTTTCTCAAAGGCAGATCCACTTTCACCCAAGAGTTCCCGGAGTAGTCATGTCTGACAAAACTTCACCATCAGGCTCAAACAAAGTCACACACTGGCCACTCATTAATTGTGCTACAGAAAGAACTTGCACTCATAAAAGACATAGTAGAAAGCAAAAGAATCATTAAGTGAGGGACTAGGGACAGTTGAGGGGGGAAAGAGAGACAAAGAGAATACTTATTATCAGACCGTGGTGCCAATAATGCCTGGTATAGATGAGAGGCTGTAACAAGGGAAGAACAGGGAGGGAAGGGAGCTGAAGAGGGGGAGACCTTTTAGAGGCCCCTCGGGTTACACAGAATGGGGTTGTAACCACATCAGCTTGCTCCACAGACATGTTCAGAGGCAATTGTGAGAAATGTAACTTCTCCCAAAGACACAGGGGAATACATTAGGCACATGCACATTGCACACTGGGTTAGGATCCTCGAACCAGACTTCAGCCCACTGGGACACCTACACAACACAGCGTAGTACCAGAACCCCAGAATCATCAGATACAGTTCTACATAACATTATGTCCTGTCCTCTTATCTGCTGCTTCTTATCTTCATTGTTCATCCAGGCATAAGGCCACTATAAATTGAACACTTGACAGACAATTTTGAAGCTAGTGTTAGTTTAGTGACTTATACCATTCATACATAGGACCACAGGATAATTTAGCTCAGAAGGGATCTTAGGTCTCTAGTCCAACCTCCTGCTCAAAACAGGGACAGCTCTGAGGTCAAACCTGGATGCCAGGGCCTTTGTCCAGTCAGGTCTTGAAAACTCCAAGGAACAAGAGACTGCACAACCTCTCAGAACAACCTGTCCCTCTTCCTGGCTGTCCTTGTTGGAAAAAAAATTCTCCTTATACACAGTCTGAACTTCTCTTGTTTCAGCTTCTGCTCATTGTCTCTTGTCCTCCCACTATGCACTGTTCTGAAGAGCCCTGCTCCATGTCCCCAGTGACCCCTGGGGGGGGGGGGGGGGGGGGTGTGGGCAGCGGGC
>NW_010143279.1:23821-38127 GCF_000699245.1 Pterocles gutturalis
ATGCAGACACAGGCTGGGTCCCCAAGCCTGTCCTCAAAGAGCAAGCACTCCAACACGCCAGTTTGTCCCTGGCTTTCCTGTATTGGGGGACCAAAACTGGACGAAATATCTAGATTGTGGTCTAACGCCCATTTTTGATGCTGAGTGAAGAGGAACAATTTCCACAGTGTTTTAAAGTGGACATTCTTGGTTTCCACATCCACATCCTAACCCAATTCCATCTGCTCTGCATGATCTCACAGAGAGCAGAGACCTAACAGGAGACAGCAAGTTATCTTGTGGTTCAGACACAAAGAAGTTACACCAGGTACGTGGTTCTCATTCCAGTGATCTGGAGAGCACTGTGTATTTCCCTGCCTATGGAGCCTCAGAGGCTGCTTATTTTGCTCCACACCTGAAAAATTATGAGAGGTGCCTCGTCAGTTCATACTCACCCTGGAGTTCTTTGTGTAACTCTGACATAACACTTTCACCTTTTATAGTCTTGACTCCTCTCTTGGCACAATGAGGACAGCAATACATCTCTGCTTTGTGAAACACTCAGAGAAGTCTAGGTAAGAGCACTCCTAAGAACTTGCTACTACTGCTATTATCTCAGGACACACTAAAAGGCTTTGGACAGAATTAGAAACCTAGAGAGATTTTGCTTGTTGGTGTTGCTACAAATGCACTTCATTCCATTTCAAGATTATAAAGTCAGTACAGGATTAGGCCCCTTGTATACATATTCCTTTTCTAGAGCATTTGCCCTGAAATCAGCTAAAGCAAACAAATAGAAATTCGAGACACTGATCACTCATCTGCCCACAGCCCCTTTGTGACACTCCATATGGTTTTTCCTGTGTAAGTGCTTTCCACACAACTCGCATTGACTTCTTCCTGACAAGAGAAGGACATCAAGAAGGGTCAGAGTAGCGGCTGCCCACAGTCACTTGCCATCCCCAGGAACAACCACTTCTATTCCATGGAAGCCAATACACCAAAAGAAATCCCAAAATGGCTAGGGAAAAACACAAGGTGTCAGAACACCTAGTCCTATCTTTCCTCAGCTTTGAAAACTCTAACAGTTTCTGGAGCAGCCATAAGAGAGCAACTGACTTTCATGCTGTGCACCCCAGTCACCCCCTCTGAGAATCCCCCTGCACGACATTTACTTTAATAGGTCTAATTATAAAGAAATGCACTTTTCAATCAGAACCAAAGAACCAGTAGGTTTTCTTCTTTAACATGCCAACCAGCTGTTTTGAAAGGTACATCTCTAATCTCTTTCCTTCCACATGTTCAAACAGATGAAAGTAATTTTGTGCTCAACTGTCTATAAGTAATTAGACTGGGATGTAAAGGAGTCTTTATGTATCAGTTCAGAAAGAGCTACACTCTTAGCATACAGAATAATTATTAGCAATCTTCTTCATCTGTAAGGTATACCTTATGCATTTTACATGAGTCCCCATTATTAACATAACCTGACTATCAAAGCTCCATTGAAACTGGTGTCTTCTTTTTCATGTAACTGACTGAAATTCCCCAGAAATATAGTAATTTGAAAACAGTGATGCTGATGATTTGTTTCAGCTGTAATTTGTTATTTTTTTCTCTTCTTTGTTGTTTTCCTAGTAAAGACCTAAACCAGTGGGGCTCCAATATACACAAACAAGTGTTCTGCTTTTGCTACAAGATGGATATTAATATTCAGTGAGGGTCCTAGAATGCTGGCTTTTGTCAGATTCCCAGGCTAAATTCCCTTAATCTTATTAATTAGGAGGTCACAAAAAGAATACTTTATTGGGAAACAAAATGTGTGTTCTAAAGATAGCTTAAATAAAATTTGTGAATTTACTAGAAATGATGATGGCAGAATGCTTCTTTAGACTCTGCCTCAGGACTGTGCTTGACACCTCTGTGAATGGGGTAGGATAATTACTGATAAGTCAGAGGGGCAGAGGCATCTTTTGAACTCTAGCTATTAAAAAAAGTTGGATCATCTTTCATGAGAAAAGTGAGAGGTTTGGGACTGGGATTGTACCCAGGAATGGTAAGGAAATGGTAAGGAAAGATGGAGAGGGAGCATACACCATTTTAGGATTTGCACCCTTACATGTTACCCTTACAGGCAAATTGAAGCAGGTTGGAAGGAATGTACTGAAAGGCACAGTACGTTCTTTTCACCTTGCGTGGCAGACTTTTTTTGAAAGCAGATTTCTTCCTCAAAGTAAATCCCTCACTCTACAGCTACATACCATGACCACATCTTTTCAAGAAATGGAGTCACAATTTTCTTGGAAATAAAGTACAGTTTGTTTCTTTAGAATCACAAGGTGTCTGTGGGAAGTGAAGTCTGATTGTTAGCGTTTTTACCACCAAAGAAGGAGGAGAGAAGATTATTTGCCAACAGGCAGGACATCTGCATCATGAGAACAGCAGTAGAGGCCAAAACTGCCCATTCTTCCTGTCACTGACAAAGAAGAAACATTTTGCCCAAGTGCACATCAGAGGGACTTGGCCAGAGTAAGGCACACTCTGTGAGTACAATCAGAAGTGAAGCACTTTTAATTTGTTGTTTTGACGTATGTAGCACTGACGGAAACCGTACTCTACAGATGAGTAAGAACAGCAGGCTCCTTCCCCGAAGAGCTCATTGTCTAAACAGACCAAAAAGCACCAAAAGACCAGAATGAAACTGAAAAACAAAATGAGGATATGGCCATTTGTTATGCAACTTGTTAAAGTTGTGAGAAGAGGTCCAGCAGGACAAAGTCAGGATAGTAATCTGTCAAATCCACGTCATGATGAAGGTATTTCAGTGAAACTACTGGGTCGAAATGTTATCCCACTGCAGCTCAGCTCAGTCTGGCCCATCATAAACTGAAGAGTAAGAATAGCAATACACCGGACATACACATCTTAAACGTGCTGGGAAAGGCTTGACAAAAGCCCAGAGGTGGACTCGGTCTACTTCTAAATAGCCTTGTGAGGGAGGAAGGAGATGCACAGCCTCAGTGGGTTAAGCTAATGGTAGATCATGTAACACACTCACCACTGACTGCCAAAACAGATACAGTCTACTCTAACCAGTCTCTTCCTGACAAACCTAAGATATTTATTCTGTTAACTAGATAGATGAATGCACCTCTGCAATGTACCCTGGCAGAAAATGCAGCAGCAGCAGCACAGGAACATGTCTGCAACAGAGGGAGCTCTTCACAAGACTGAGTTTCAAAATTAGAAGTTGTGCGCAGAAGGGATCCACCACAAACCAAACCAATGGGGCTGGAGAGATTACCCCGTGATTAGGGTGAAAAGGAAACATTGTGTTTGCATGGTTTGTACCAGTGAGGGTAAAAAATGCTCTAGATTTAACTTTCAGATAGACAAAATATTACTACTCACTACACAGGAAAGGATGTGTTACGATGAAAATAGCATCAGGCATGCATTTTCCCATTAGAAATCAATTAATCTGTGTCTGCCCCAGAGTTCAAGTCATGTGACTTAATGCATAACACTTAATGTATTCAAGACTGCAACATAAGTATCCCATGGAGACACAAATATATGGAAACAGAACAGGGCTGGAACTGTGATTATGTCATGTGTTCTTACCCTTCACATTATTAGTTTTCTCAGAGACCAAAGGTGCATATGATACATTACAAATGTTGTCTTTCTGCAAATATCCAAAATAATAACTTCCATATTATATATTGGAGATGTTCTTGGGTATTTAAAGCACTTAGGAAAGAGTCCATTCCCACTGTCTCTGGAATGTCCTTCCTAGGTGATTCTTCTCCTCACGTAGATTCCTGAACATTACAGAAAGCATAATAGAAAAGATCACAGTAGCTGAATATATGAAAAATACTATGTTGTTAGAGGTCAAAATTACCCATCACCTTCACTTGAATACAATTTTTTTGCTTTGGTAGGTAGATGGCTCCCATTGATTGTAGGAAGAAATGTTACTGCTTGTGTCCACGATTACTTGACTACTTTGCTAAGAGATTGGTTATATGGTAAGCACCGAGGGTTTTTCCATCATTGCTCACAATGGTATCACTAGAGATCTGGAGATTTTTCCTACTGTACCTTGTCAAAAAGCAAATAAATGTACTGAGGCACATTCCCTGGGCACAGAGAGGTGTCAGGCCCACAAGAACATACTCCTGGGGTCTGTTCTCAGCTGGCCATGCCCTAGCATTTGTTTATCCTTGCAGCGGGAACAGGGACACAGGGTCCACATCTCTCTTGTTCTAAAAAAATGCTGCTAAAAGGACAGTGAGAAAGAGTAAAGGAAAGGCCAGACCTAGACAGTCACTACTGACAGGGACGCGCTAACATAGTTGTTCAGTCACATCAGAGGGAACATGGCAAGCCTCTGAAACAACACAGCTAATTGCCCTGATAACATCTCACCACCACAGAAATCTCCAAGAATCATCTGGACCTTCTGAGACAAGAGGTGCTTGAAGAGGAAACCCAAAAAAAGCCAAAGGACAAACAAATAAAATATATAACTCCTTCTTCAATCAAAGAATGGGCAAAGACCCCATGATGGATGAGAACTTCAATAGTTCTAGCCGATTGAACACAAAGGTTCTTAGTTGCTGTGTGGATGTCCTAGAACAGGCAGAAAAATTACAAAATACATGCACACATACCATGACATCTTTGTGGCCATTCCGCTGGTATGTAGGACTGACTTCTATGTTGCATGGTGTCCTAAAGCTCATTCCAGTTACTGAGGACTTGCAGACCTGAGTAAGTTGCAAAGACTAGGTGAGTAGGTCATCAAACTGTGAAAGATGGAAACAGTATGTATGTAAGATAACTGCAAGCTACAACGGAAACCTAATTTTTGCCTTGACACACACCTCTAGTATTGTGTTATCTAGATAAAGCCCTAGTAAATCATGGGTAGTCTCTGAGGATACTTTTCATTATTAAAAAAAAACCATTGTTTTATTTTAAAAGCTAGGATAGTTGCTTATTGCATCGAAGCTGTAGAAGAGGCTCTGCAGACAGGTCCTGCAGATACTAATTTTTCTTAAGATTATTCTTTGCCAAAAATGAGTTGTTCCTCTTTTTGTGTTAGCATTGTGGTTTTTCCTAGTGTCTACCCATTTTGCATAATATGAATTATATTAAGAGTGTACTTCATGAGAATACATCTCTTGTTGGAGAGAAATTGTGAATTTTCTCTCTTTTTTTCATTCTTTTAACTGATGGTCTGTGACTATTATGTTTTCCCTGAATTCTATGAACACTCGTCATGATTTTATGATCTATAGCAATCTTTCTATTTGTTACACTTTTAAATATATAAATAGCATGTAAAACAATGAGCAAGATTCTTCAGAGATCTTCAAGATTCTGTCTGGCTGGTGCTGCTGTAGTGAGTGTATGTATCCCTAAGCATCCTCCATGTTTGTTCAAAACAAGGTGATGAGCTCTCTGACCCCAGTCCAGCAAAGCTCTTAATTCCAATGGATTTGTTCCCATGTTTAAAAAAAGTCCTTAAGTGGTCTCTTGGATTAGAGATTCAAGTCCCAGTGTCCCTCCACCTCAAGCCCATTACTCACATGCATTGAAGTTCAGAATTAGATGGACAGTTTTATTCTCCCAGTTTTAGGTCAGAACATGATAAATTTTCTGTAAATTGCACAAGGAAACAGAGCCAAGTATTTATTATCCTCGCTCATTCCCAAGAAGCAAAATAATGCAGAATATATGAAATGGAAACAAAACTTTCCATTAGCATCCTGTCTCCTGACAATAAAAATCACCTGTGTGACATACCTAAGCTATCTTGCCTTTGGAAAGCTCTCAGCTACAGTTTTCCCCACTGAGATCACACAGAATGAGGTCCTGTCCTGCAACATCTCAAAGAGGGATTTCTGATGCTCTCTGTGATGAAGGTAGAGCAGAGGCTCCTGCCTGGGATCTAAGACACCACGTGTGAGTGGGCAGTGCAGGCAAGCACCCCGGCAGGCAGGTGGGCTCCTCCCTTCCATGGGAGAGAGCTGGAGACAAGAAGAAAAAATTACACCGCAACACTCTTGCTTCAACCCATTTAGCTGTGGGCAAGTGAGCAGGCCCATTTTTTGTTTCTGTTTAGGAACTTGTCTCAGCTACTGACTGTGTAAGCAGAGTTGTGGGAAAAAAAAACAACCAGGTACAAGCACTGGTTCTTTGTTCTCAGTAGGGTAATAAACACAAGTACCTTCAGACTGTTGAAGCAATTCTTTTGATCCCTGTGAAAGCCCCATGTTTAGAAAGTATTTGCTCTTGATTGCTCCATTATGGGTTCAAGCTCTTTCCAGGACACATCATTGATCTCCTTTCTGAGTTTTCATCAGTGCTGTACTTAATTGTGAGGAACGGTCTGAAACAAAGTATTGCCAGTTCATACTAACCTCCAGAGTTCAAAGGAGGGATATGCTTTCTCTCGGTTGTTTGAATGTTTGCTCTTCATTTCGGGTTGTATTTGAAATTCACTTTGCTTCTTAGGGCTTGTTCTGTTTTGGGCATTTTTCCCCTGTAGAAAACAGCCCATAAAGAATTCAGAAGAAACCAAATTGCAGTGTAGAAAAAAAAAACCTAGAGAAAAAAGATAGTATTTTATCCATATTGAATTCTTTGCTGTCTACTGTGTTCTCTCTCTGTCACCTGAAATATTGTTCCTCCCTGGAAAAAAAAAATATTCAAGACAATTTTTAAGCAGCTTGGTTTTATTGGGAAAGGTGATGATGAGTTAGTGGTAATATGAGTCAGACTGAGTGCTTTCTTGTGTCATGTCTCATCCAGAACTCTGGTTTCCTTTTTCCTCTGAGAATATATTTACAAGGAATGCACTTTTCTCATCTTCATTTGTGCACACTACAAAAAAAACACCTCATTATTTGATAAGTTGGCAGATGTCTCTGCCCAGGACTGAAAAACACACTTTTTGGGGGAAAGAGGTGTTTCTGGTGAAATTGCACAATACCTGTTCAATGAAGATAAGTGCTAGCAGCCTCCCTGAATTCAATTTACCCACATCTCCTTACAGCAGTTCTCTTTGATAATTACTGCTAGCATGCATCATGATCCCATCAAACTCTGCAGGATATCAAGGTTTTGTCTCACTGTCAAGACCCTCAACTTACATGCACCCCATCCAACTTTAATAATCTAATGGAAGCCCCTACCCTGGGAGTTCTTCACCCTAGACCCTCCTCTAGTGAAAGAAGATTGTCATCTCCACAGGTAAACCAAAACTTAGGAGGGCTGAATCATTTTCCATGGGTACATGTTTCTCTCCATTTTCTATGTAGGGTATCTCAGGGCACTAAGCTAGCTTAAGCATTTCAGTTATGTGCCTAAAATTATGGATTAAAAACCTGCGGCATAGAATCTACCTAAATTAAAGCCTGACAAACTGAAGGAAGATGCCAAGTACAGCCTATTCTGGCAAGGGAATGAGGAGCACCAAAGAGTGAATGTTAGAGAACATTAAGACAAAAGTCATTTTGCTACCTTATGTGCAAGCTAAGGATGTAAGCCATCTTTGATTTCTTACCCCACCACAGTCTGGTTCTGAAATATTTAGTTGTCTCTTTCTTGGGTCCTCACTTGTAAAATGAGGGATAAAGCCTCTCTCCCCTGTGAGTAAGTACATTACAGATCACAGTATAGAATACAGAAAAATCCTATGGCAAGGGGTTTGAATGGGAAGAGATATCTACAGTTCCTTAAAATAGATGGATAAAATAGAACCATAACTCTGCAAAACTGGCTTACTGCATCATTTCAGGAGTACATGAATCCTCTGAAAGGAATGAAGGACAAATTATGATTCCAAAGGCACCCACTTCTCAAAGAGGATGTCTGAAACACCATACCATAATCAGAGCCAAATGCAAAGGCATGAGCTGTCCCACAGTGTATACAAGTCAGTGTAAATTGCGTGTCATGGACTATATATAGTCAAAAAACAGAAGTGGGGGATGGGAAAATGAGAGGGAAGTTCCATCTTCATATTTATTTTGCTTCATAAATATGCATTCCCCCTATGACCCTCTCACGTCCTGGCACAGAACTGTGCTGTTTTTCATTTTACCATTAAAGAATGTCACATCATAAACAACCAGTTCCAACAGACATGCATAAAATCTCACACTCAGCTGAGCCCATCACTTTCCTTGAATAATCAAATGCTCCATGCAATAATTTTTAAACTGATAATTATGCACTCTTTGATCAGCTTGTATGTTCATATTAGATGCCTGATTAGCAAACACTAGAATGTTTACTCAGTTTTTCTCCCATGGGCTGTCTGGTTATTTATCTGTCTGTCTGTCTGTCTGTCTGTCTATCTATCTACCTATCTATCTGTCTTCTACTTATACGCTTCCCTAGTACTACAGTGTCTAGTAATTTCTAACAGAAATAACATTTTCTTTCTTTCTTTCTTTCTTTCTTTCTTTCTTTCTTTCTTTCTTTCTTTTTCCCAGCTTGATTAATTTGTAGATTTGTCAGTTACTTATACTCATTTTGCCTGTGCATAAACAGGTTTTTTACAGTAAATACCCATGGAATTTGAAAGCTGAAGCTAAAAAAACCCATGACTTCTGCATTTGTTCCTGAAAGGCAGGAACCACTGCTGTCCTCTTGATGGAGATAAAAGGTTCTGTGGTGCTTCTGTTCCATCTCTTGAGGAGGGTCTCTGCCTGGGAGCTTCCCCTGCTAACTAAAGTCTTGTTTGCCCAGTGGACCATATGTGCCATGAGAGCTCCTGCTTAAGGAGACACGGTCATCCCTTGGGAAGAGAAATGCCACCCAGTAATCCTGCACATCTTCACACCATAGATACTGTAGCTTACTCTACACTTAATATGAGCAGATAATAATTTCCTAAGCAAAACGGGCATGGCCGTTGAAGTTTCTTTGCACGCAGCATTATGGTCTCCCAATAGTATTCTGCACTCCTAAAAGGTCCAACGACTTCATATTAGCTTAGCTATATGAAGGCAAATGCATTTAATACAGGGAAGACATTGTGCAGGAGGTGCAGACCCCAAGTACCTCTTCCATGCATTGCTTTGGCATAACTTTTATCAGCTGCTCTTGGCTGAAGGCACAGAAAGGCATTGGTCACTCAGCACTATGCTCTGACTCACCAAAGTGCTAGTTCTGAACTCATCTTCTGTCTTTCACTATGCAGAAGCACAAGGGAGAAAGAAAGAGGAGGGCTGCCCTGCTCCCATGATAGTGTCAGTCTAAAACCAAGTCATAACATCCACTTAGCGCCTCTTTAGAAGAGCTAAATGGATTTTGTAAATTCCGTTGGTAAATTAATGCTAGCGTTACTCACATAAATCTTGCCATTAAAATGATTTACCTCAACGTTATTAATGTTCAGTAAACTAGGTCCATAAAATTACATTTGCCATGCCATTAACTGAAGATAATCCACAAAGCTCATTTCTAACCCTCTTTATATTTTTTTTATTATATCCTTCATAAACACTACTGTAGCTCTCTTAGACACATGCAGTCATCAGTATATTGATAGCTCTGACACAGCACATGCTTCAGATCAATTACTGAATTGGAAGACTAATTTAGACAATCTTTACTTGTGGTAAGAAAAAGATTCATTATTTATGAGTGCAAACAAAATTGTATCATTGTTCTTTAATTCAAAACACATGTTCACTGGAACATCAGCCATCTTCAGGCTTTCTTTAGTCAAAGTAGGTTATAGCTCTGGAAAATATCGGTAATTTCAGAAACTAGCTTAACAAAAAAACTTCCAGGAATGAAAATAGAGCCCTTGAAGCAACCAAGAGAACATAATTATTTAAAAAGACTTTACAGGTTAACCACAAGATAGATCTGACAAAGCATTACAAGGTTATCAATGTCTTTTTTCATGTATATATGTACTAAGCATTTCCATTAAAGCTCTTCGGTGTCTGAAGTCCACAACTCTTACAGTTTTACTTAAGGAGAAAATGTCTTAGAAGGTATAACTAATTGGTCTGATCTCTCAATTGCTTGATTTTGCAAATACAAAAATTTTCATGCCTAACACTAACATTACCACTCCATAAGATACTAGGCATCCTCTGATCCCACTAATGACATAAGGATGATATCATTGAACCATGTCTCTCTTGGTGGATTTGCAGAGCGGTTGACTTGTAGATGACCTCACTGCATTGGGATGGAAGACTCAAAGAGGAGAACAAGCTACATGGAGAAATATCCAATGGGGATAAGCTCAGAGAGTTTGGGTTGTTCAGCCTGGAGAAGTGAAGGTTCCACAGAGAGCTTATAGCAGCCTTCCAGTACTTCAAGGGTGCCTACAGGAAAGAAGGAGAGGCACTCTTTATCAGGGAGTGTAGCAACAGGACAAGGGGTAACAGTTTTAAGCTGAGAGAGGGTAGGTACATTTAGATTTGATATTAGGAGAAATTTTTTCCTGTGAGGGTGGTGAGGCACCGGCAGATTTGGTGCAAAAGGATTGGATTTGGATTTTGGCAAATCTACCGATTGCCATACCACGTAAAGTGCAGATATGAGGACGGGCATGGGATGCTGTCCCTCCTATACCAGAGGCACCAGCAGACTTGAGAAATACAAAACAAAGAAGAGGCTACAAAATATCCATATATTTTTTGGATGTTCTGGGACATGAAAGATGTTCCAGCGTCATCCTACTGAGTTCAAGGTGCCAGGAACCAACTGCTGGCCTCCATGGACTATCACTCTCAACTAGAAGGGCTTTACGTTGCCACCATATCCTTGCTGAACTACTTCTCTCCTTTAGTGAGGAGAATTTAAGCTTGCAGCCCCTCATGAAATGTGTCTAATGTCCACCCACTCACATACAGAAATCATAAAACATCAAATCAGGCATAGTATTTTTAGAACATGAAAGTAATAGAACATGAAAGTCATGATTGCCACAACAGAAGTCCAGCTTCAGCTCTAATTAATAATGTATGCTGCCCCAGACACTTCTTGCTTTCTATATGTGACGGCGTGCTGCATGTGATGTGCAAGCTAGTTTGATCCAATTCTTAATGAATACAAGATGCTGGTGTGGGTTTTGTTACCTGTTCTTCATTAGTTGCTAGTAACAAAACACTAAAATTTATTAGACAAGACTAGCTAATTGAAGGAACAAGTATAAAAAAACCAGCATAGTCATTTATGTACAAAGTATACCGAAACGTTATTTGCATTTTTATTTTTGAAACAGAATGAAATTTTTAAAACTCTTCTGTGGGAGAAGAGCTTAGAAGACAAAAGGAATTATTAGACATTTCCATATATCCAAATCCTCTTGAAGTAAAACATGTTTTCTTGAAAAACATACAATACTTCAGCTTTGCCAAAAAAATTACCAATGGCCCCATAACCTAAGTTTTACACCTTTAAAGGTTAAACTTTGTTTTACTTATGGATTTTTACTGTTAAAAAAGAGAAAAAAAAAATTTTATTGGTATAAATCTCAGGTCTTGTAAAATTTTTAGACTCAAGTCACTCAGCATTAAGAGTAAGGCTGTACCTGGCTCTTTGCAAAAGCATTAGTGAAGGCCAGCTTTACTCCCTGAAAATAACTGGGTACATTGTGGACCTCAGTAGGGAGATGTAATTGTAAAACTGAAGTTTTATTAGCACATTGATGAAATGACAGCCATGCAGAAGGTATTATAGAGTACATAATAAATATCAGAGGTCTGACTTTTTAAGTTGTGCTTATACAATGTTGTTGTATTGTCATTTCTCTAAACTATTGTAAAATCATTATTATATATGCCCCAGTCAAAGAATCTAATAGTATGACTACTATCATCATCACTCAGGATGACTATATGCAAGATGGGCAGTCATTTGCACATCCTGTTGTGCCTTACTCGTGCTATGCTATCTGCATACCTTGTGATATTTGACTGTTTTAAATCAGATACATGTAGCTTTACTCTGCTGGCAGTTACATCAGTGTGAGCTCAGTGAAGCCAGCTGTGTCGCAACGACTGCAGAGCTTGGTTCAGTTTCTTCCCCTGTCCTAGAACAAAAGGAGTACAAGCTATTTTTAAAGCCTACATTTTCACTTGTTCTTGTATTGATAATCTCAAGGCAGATTTAGTACTTCACTTGTAGAGTTCAGCTCAGATATCTAAAGATAACCCTGAAGCAAGCTTCCATATCACTAATATTCTTCACATATTATTTTGCTGATCCCAAGAGGGTTTCAATGATAATACAAAGAGAAACTGGAAGAGTGAAACTGCAAAAGAAATATACTGTACTTGTGGTCTTGAGAATGAAAAACAGCATTAGAAGTGTTTAACCTTTGGCCAGTACAAAACCTATGGCCCTGAGCAACCTTTTACAGAAAAATTAGATGCATAAAGGAGAATCAGAGGAGTTATTAGAGCTGTTTGTATTTGGAGTTGCATCAGCTCAACTCAATCCATTTTTTATCATCATTTTAATTAACTGGATGCAAATGTGCATGTGAACAATTTTATACCCACTAAAAATCTAAGCTGAGTGAATGGCATCTAGGAAGAGATTTAAGCTAAACTGAAACAAACAGACCTTAGGCCAAAACACCATCATCGAATCACAGGGTAACTCCAGTTGCAAGGGACCCGTAAGGATCACCAAGCCACATGGTGCAGTATGTATGTTGGGGACATTATGACAAAATATGCTTCTCACCTCGTTTCTTGTGAAGGTCATCCTGGAAAAATGAAACACACATGGGCAGAGACAGTCCACTCAGAGCCATAGCTCATCATTCAAGTACTCTGCCAATAGAGAGAGGCACAGGGCAATAGTGTCGAGGTAAACACCCTTCTGGAGAACCCAACTTCCCCATTCAGTTCAGAAGGAGCCCATATAACTAGCTTGGCATAGATATTTTAACTTCAGACAGTTAAAGCTGAATGAGATTAATCCATTCAAGATTAAGTTACCTCTTAATGGATGGAAATCATAATTTTGGAAGTTATGATGCCAGAGGCAACCCAAGGAGGCTGACAATGGGCTGCTGGCTATGAAGATCAGTGTGTTTCCATGAAGTACTAAATAAACAATAGGAGATGGAAGAAGAAGCCTGCATTCCTTAAAAGGACAAGAAGTATGAAAAGTAAACTCATGGTTTTAAAAAAGAAAAAAGAAAAACAACTAAGAACAGAAAACAAAGCAGGCTGTTTCTAAAAGTAAACTTGAATCACCAAATGTGTTTAATGTAAAGAACCCAGCATGTGGCTGCATCAGAAATATACATTAAGGAAAAAAATCTTGTGTCTGGAATAAATTTCCAAACCATTTTGTTTCCTTTAATAAGAGAACACAGAATATGGAAGGGAGGGGGATGGGGGAACACAGCTCTGACACCATAGCTCTGCCATTTCTCAATTGTGCAAAATAAATTTAAGGGCTGAAAACATTTTACAAAGTAGTCCTAGAGGGTAAAAGAACTTGGATTTACCCACATGTCTTCAGGAATTTAACTGAAACACCTACTTGCACGCTCAGGCTCCTTCTGACAAAATACTCATCTCCAGAGGACAAGTTCTTAGATGGGCTCTATGTCCCTTTGAAGGCCTGTAGCTCTTTCTGCTCATTGTAGAGTGTGCTTGGGGTGACTTAGTAAAAACTCCAGATTAAATGCCAGAGTCTTTATAGATCTTTGACAGGGAAAGTCAGTCGCTGCTTCCTGCAGGCCATAGAGCAGCCAAAATCAGCATTTTCAAAACAACCCAAAGGGCAATCATCAACAGAGAGAAATATCTGGAGGAGGGCTACAAAATATATAATATGTCTTCTGCTCGTCTAACTTACCTGTAATGTAACTTGCCGTGGATTCTATGGAGAACTGCTATGTTGCTGGTAAACAGTAACTTGTGATTCTTTGTGCTGCTTTCCTATGCACTGAGGATTAATTTTCTGTGTGATAACTTAGACTTTCTTTCTAGACAACTTTCTGCTTGAAATACCATAGAGAATTGCACATAACTGCTTGATTTGCTTGTCGCTGAATAGAATTTTTTGTGTAAGGTAAAAAGTGTCTGCTCTCTGGCCAATGTATTTCAATAGTTTTGTCCAAAAAAAAAAAAAAGGCGTAAGAGTTCCCAAACAACACAAAAGTGAGTTGGATAGTAAAATCCTATTAAAATCGGTATATTCTATAGGATGACTAGAAATGCACTTCTTTTCTACTCAGATCAAATTGAAATTCTACAGCAAATTTTACAAGCTGCGTTCCTGCAAAACTAATAAAAATGAAGCCTTAGTACTCATTT
>NW_010143279.1:38147-60689 GCF_000699245.1 Pterocles gutturalis
TCGCAAGTCTTACGTCTACATACTGATCTTTTACCTGATAATTTAGGAAGGTGGGGTATTTCACAGCTAATCTTAGCTAATAAATGTCAGATTGGGCATGTGGATTTACAATAACATTTGAAAATTTGTTTCCATATAATTTATTTTAAAATATACACTCTTCAGTAGAGTAACAACACATGCTGTGTGCTTCCAGGGCAATTGCTTAGTTGCCTTGGTAGTACGCAAGTAGACTTGCTGAAAGTTTGAGTTTCTAGCTTTTACTGAAAAAGGTGCACAGCGAGTGAGCTGTAAAAAGAGACTATATGGAAAGGCATGACTTCTTAATCCTAAAAGCCTGAACTTAAATTCACTGATCTTTTTGAAAACAAAATTACACCAAGACAGTACAGTACATGCAGCCGTGTACACTGTATACGTTGATGTCTTTGGTGTGAAATAAGAGCAGAAGGCAAGAGCATTTGTCAAGCATGCATCCTCCTGAGCTTTCTAGAAAGCAATTGCAGCGAGCCAGCCTATGATCACCAGACTGTAGACTGTCTGGAAACAAAGTGGTGCTGCAGCCATGTGGCATTATAATCAAGACTAGTTTGCAAGACTTTGTTCTTTGCACTGAAACAATACATCTACATGACTGATAGATGCAGGTGATTGACAAAAATAGATTTTCTAGGGTACCTTGCATTCTTTCTTTCCTCCCAAAAAGACTGCTTGGAAGTGAGCAGCAGAGAGATGGATTCAGTGTTTGGGTCTTTGGTAGTCAGGTGGAGAAACTGTCCCACTCATTGCCCTTATGGTTATGCTTCAAGTGTCTCCACACCCACATTCAGCAAAACAGTTCGTAAAATATTTGTAAAGTGGGAGAGACACAAGTTTTCACTAGTGAAGGATGTGGTATGAGCAGCGCGTGAAACTCTTGTCATCTAGTTTTAGCGTGAGGTTCTGTATGTCATCTCTACTTCTGGTTTCAGGTCCAACATTTCTTCAAATGGTTTTAAGAGTGAAGTAATCTGTCCTGTGATCTGTTCCACATCTCATACATCTTATATTTTATTTGTATTCATAGTTGTACAGTTCAAAAATGTTGACACATGCTTCCCACTGTTAATGCTAATATTCTGAGCTTCTATTTCTATTTTCAGTAGACTTTGGAGTGTTGTTACCAGTCCTGAGCATACTGAGCCTCTTTCAAAAATTCTCCCAAATATATTCTTTATGTTTTCTGTATCTGCAACCAAAATACTCAAATCAGGGCAGTCCAAGAGAATCTGTGGGTTGACCTGCTTGCCCACATCCTTTCCAGCAGAGTGTTTTCTGTTTCTCTTTTTAAATTCGTACGTTAATAGACAGCATAAAAAGCAATCTTAAAGGTATACCAAATATTGCTGATGTGTAATGTGGTACTATTAATTTCCAGAGATTTTGGTAAAAAAACTTTAACATTTTACAAATATAAGATCCTATATTAATTTCATAACTACTGTAAAGGTTCCCATTACATTATTACCTGGGAATATTCCAGTAGACTTTTACAGCATACCAGCTACACTGGAGAAATAAACAAGAATGCCTCTAAGACCATAAATTGGGAACTGGAGGAAGCATAACTCTTATTATTCAGATAAACCATACTTTAGATAACAGACAGTCAGCCAAAAGATTATAAAAACAATTCTTTAGAGTATATTATAAGTTATTTTGTGTGTGAGAAATGTTGAGAAAGCATTAAAGAGCTCAGCCTATGTAACTTTTTTCAGCAGTTTTACAGGTATAAATGAAAATGTCAAGTGCTTCTAATAGGTTAGTTTATGGGACTGTGGTAAGTATTTATAGAGATTGGTCTGGATGCTTTTCCATTAGGTACAGTACTGTACAGTTTTTGGCTCATACTTGAAGGAAGTTATAAACCAAAGTGGGCTCCTCATTCCTCAGCATTTGACATATTCTGATTGCAAAACATTTGGGGTTTTACACGATTTATTGTAAATAATCTCTCCTATAATGTTCACAGCACAATAATTCACAGCCCTGAGGCAAGAGAGTTCTGCAGAAATGACATTATACAGAAGATAACTTTTCTGAATTTACCATTTACACATCATGTTCAGAATCTATAACACATGTAAAGTGGTCAAATCCTCATCTTTCACATTTTTCTATCATTTTGTGGTATTTTATTAAAAATAGTTACAGCCAGACTAATAGCTTGACTGATAACTCAATATGTTACCACATACCGCAGTAGTATAAATTGGAAGCGGGGAAGCAAAACAGGTTCTTGAGTACAAAACACCTAGCACTGTGTACTGATAAGAGGCTTATCATGTTTTAACAGCAGATAAGACAAAAGGAAAGGCTAACACAAATAAAAAGAATATGCCACTAAAAATACGCTGTTAAAATGACACATTTTCTTATACAAGAAAAAGTGGTTTGCTTTTACTAACCTTTAAGTCAAATCTCGAGTCAGACATTTTCCCTTGTATTAACCTGTTTTCACCTGTCTTTTCTCACTTTTGCCTTTGAAGGTGAAATTATGATAAATTATTGTTATTAATATTTATAATGGTAAAAAGAACATTCTGTGCGGTTAAATAATTGGAGTTAGAATCTGAACAGTTGGGTCCTGTTCCCAAGTTTATGACCAACTCAGGGTATAAAGGGGAACGTACACACTTAATTAAAAGACTTCTTGTTCTTTTCCCAGCCCTTTCCACCCAAACCCCTATGACTGGAATTTTAAAAAAGCTGTTAAAGAAACTCAGATTCCTGAGCACAAATCCGCTATAACTAGTCAGGAACAACCACAATAAAATGCCCATTCCCTTTAAAGGGAGAAGAGAGGTATCTACCAGAGGTAACCTGCTTTCAAAAGTTTACCAAGGTAACCCTTTAAGGCTCTTGCAGCCCTGGAGGGGATGAACACCAAGGAGAGAAACAAGGCAGATGCTGGGACAGACACTGCGATCCTCAGGAATGGCTGCTCTTGGGAGAAAACCCTGAAGCAGTCTCTTTGAGGCTTTATGATTTCTGTAGTCTTATGACAGAGGCTTTGGTAAGACTTATCTTCCTCCCACTTGCTCATGTTTTATAACTTTCTGTCATCCTCTGGGAGATGTTGCAAGGGAAGGGTTTCTGGCTTCACCCCATTCTGCAGAGAAGGTCCAAGCTTTCCGGGAAGCAGCTGGGTAAACCAGTTTAAGGCTGCTGATAACCTGACTCAATGCTGCCCAGAAAAGGAAGGCAAGGACATCCCTGAGGCAGGGGAAGCCTACCTGAACCAGCACACTCCCATTAAGAAAGGCTGAACACCTCTGTGCCACAGAGGGGGTCTGCCTGGATTAGTGCAGCTCACACAAGGAGTCATGGGACTGCAGAGGAGGGCAGATCTGCACTTGGGAAAACAACAAACTCAGAGTAGTCTGCAGTGAAAAGTCCTAGGAGCAGAGCTCACAAAATCTTTACAGGCAAAGATCAGGGTTATCAAACAGCAGCTGGTAATGATAATCAACATCCTGAGCACAACTTAACAACATTGTTTAGTGTGTCTCTAAAACGAGAAATCATCAGCTATCTTCCAAAGGAAAAGTCTTTACAGAGCCTTTTTTATTTGCCAGCTAATGAGACCAATTTCACCTCCTAGGATGACACTTTGCCTGTTCAAGCCTTTCCTCAAAAGCAGCTTCCCTTTATGTCAGCCTATGAAAGATGAATATATTCTCCCTGAGGTTTTACCTTTATACATAGTTTAATTCATACCTTGGCTTTGCACTGAGTACTAATATGTCTCTTTGTTCACTAAGACAAGCATTTCTTTTACTTATCATGGAGTGCAGTACTAACAGGTCAGATCTCTAAGTGGAGTACTGTTCCCTGAGTCATTTTGATAATGTTTAGGAAGTTCAAGGATAGCAGTGAAATTAAATCTCAATGATGCCTTCTTTAAAATAGTTAAAGAGCTATCACCCAAAACACAAGAACCTGAACATTTTAGTATTTCATATGAGGAGGAATTCTTGCCTACTGAAAACAAGAACAAAAAAAAAAAATATAGAGACTTGGAGTTTTAAGTGTTGCATCTAAATCCATATTTCACATAAATAAATAGCCTAGTTTACAAAAGCATTGAAATACCAGACGTACAGTGCTTCCACTTACTACAATCAAGAACCCAATTCCCAAGGGGAAACAAAAGAAAAATGAAAAACCTTTCAAAGCAGATCCTGCTTCTATCCTATTCATGGGATTTGACTGGCTTGGTGTTTTCATGATAGATGTTCTGCAGAACCTGAACTGTCGTTCTCTTTAAATGAGTCACAAAATTACAAAAAATAAACTTCAAAAACTGTGCAAATTGTAAGCCCTGTGGTGCTGAACATGCAGACGACTACAGACAATGCTCTGCAAGCTGTGAGTTCCCAGGGCTCTGTTCCTCCCAAGGGATCAAGCCTAACCCCTAATGATGGCACTCAAAAGTGTCAACACTGATTATTCAAATTCTGATCATCTCCGCCTATGAGACAGGGAAGGTTTGGGGAGCTGCTGGAGAAAGGGAAACACTGAGGAAAAGAGTTAGGAGGTGGACCAAAACAGGCAGAATGGAACAAAACAGAGGAAAGAGGATGGGGACAGGGAAGAAACACAGAGAATAAACAGTGCTCCATAAAACTAAATTGTGAGCATAGACTAAATCCCAAAACAGGGCATCTAGATAATGGTGATGTCTATTTATTTCGTTCCTGTAAAAAGCCATTTACTATCCTTCATCTTTGTATGCAATTTTCCAGCGACACCAGTGGGAAATCCTCCATGGACTGAAGTGGGCCAAAGTCCTGAATATAGATCCCTGCCCACAGGCCATAATTTGAAATGGAAATTGGCCTTCTCCTGACGATAGTCTGACTTCCCTGAGATGTAGTCAATGACCAGGAATAGTTGTACAGGCTACTGAAGTGGTCACTTACAGAGAGAGAGTTAGGTACTGATACTGAAGGTTAAAGCAAGGATCCAAAACTTGAAAAAAACAGCACCGCTAAAAATAATGAAGGCTTTGGGTGACATTTTCAAAGCATGCAGCAGGAGATGAACAGATGGAGCCTGTGTGTATTTCCAGTGTTGTGTTTTGAACTTTTAGCTCAAAAGGCCTAGGGGTAAAATTAACACTTAATAAATATGAAGTTTTCAAATATTTATTACTTTGAAAGAAACTGCTCCTAAATAAAAGGAAGAGTTGTCACCACTCAAAATAATCCCAAAGAAAAATCTTTGTCCGATCCTCAGGAAACCTCACCATTTTTCTTGTCCCTCTCTCCTGCCTTTCCTTGTCATTGCTTATTTGTTTGCATACAGATGCTCATTTATTGTCAGCACTTAATAATTCATCTAAAATTGCCAGGGCTCCATCATTACAAAACATGCACCATCACTCTGTAGATCGGCTGTACAGGCTCAGACAAACAGGACGATAACAAACACCACATGTGGTACATGATTTTTTGTCTAAATTGCCATGGCACTTCAGGTGGAATGCATCCTGCATGGCTGTAATGTAAGGGTAGAATAAAAACCTAAAGGTCAGATGCTCAAGTCCTGGTTCTGAACACCACCAAATGCCTATGTGCAAAGGAAATTGACTTTGGTCTTCATGAGCCATTGCAGTGACAGTTCTGAATCTTCCAAGCAATGATCAGCAATGATCCTTGAAGACAACAGAAGATTAAAGAGAGCTTGACCTTTCTGAATGCCAGGCACAATGAGTTCATTGTCACAGGACTCTCTTGTCAATACAAACGTACTGTAAGCTTCCATTATTACTTAGAGCAGAGTATTAGTGATCAGTAGGCTAAATCTGAATATCTTCACCATTATGACCAGCCGTGTAACATTAATCAGCCTAACAATAGTAGTTACTGAAAACTGGGGTATGACTTGAGGCATACTGCTGCACAGAAGAGCTATGTATAAGCTGAATCTGTCCATGCCCTGGAATAGCTGATCGGGAGATTAACACAAAGGCATGACTGTAGCACAGGTCAGCCTGACAAGGCTTCCCTTAACTCTGCCTGCACAGGCAGTTGTAGGGCATGGGAGGGACAGAGGCGCACAGATTTGTGCTGGCTCTCTGTCCCTGCTGCAGGCAAGGTAAGGGAGATCCCACTGCTCCATGTTTGGTCAGGAGAGGCCAGCACAAGGCCTGACAGCTCAAACATTACCCAGGTCCAACAATAGGAATATCCCATGACAGCCTGAGCTTCAGCTCGAATGCTAGGACAGCGCAAGACATTCATCAAAACACAAATGTTGGCTGTAAAAAATTATGGATTTGAATCCAAAACATTGTAGGCATGTTGACTCTGCATTAACATTGTGACTCTGATGTCATTAAAAAAAAAAAATTACATTCAGCACCCCTCCCTAATGTTTAATTATCACAAGCATTGAAGCAAGGCACATAAGACTACATCCCATAGTACTTAATGGGAAAATAACATATTGTCACTGTACTTGCCGCAGTCTACTTCAATTTCATAACACTTTTAAATCAGCAAGGAGGAGGAACATAAGAACTGAATGATGCTGTCAGACTTAAATGGATGCTTAGTGTTAGATTTGTAAAAGTGCTACACCTGAACACAGGACAGATTTCTGCTTTATAAATATGTATAGTAATAATGTCAGAGAATGTGTCGTGGAAAGGATACTTAGACTGCTCGGCTTTTTATTCCTTGATTAAAAAAAAATAATAATGAGCTTTTCACTACAATTTTCATAGTGGCAAAACCACATTCATGCTGTGTCTTTGTGGATCTAAGTAAAACAGGCTTGACCCCTGAAGTCACTTTTTAATAATTAACTCTCGCTAAGTTCATTAAACACTAATTGAAGCTACAGAAGAAAAAATTGTGAAGTATATGCAGACAGACAGAAACACCAAATGTGATTAAAGATACTGACTGTGGTATATATGGGCAATACAGTACATGTATTATATAGGTTTCAAACTCAATTCCATTGAGATTTTTAACTCCATCATCCCATGATAAATTCTACCATGTTCAGTGTGACTAAAAGTTCATTAACAAAGAGTTGCAAGTTAAATGACATGGACATCCTAACCGATAATCCTTGGAAAGATCTGGAGAAGTAGACTCAAAACTGTACAAGATGCAGCCCCTGAAGCATCTTTCAGTGCTTTGAAATGATAAACAATGGGTAAAGAGATTCAATGTTCTTGAGAGTCCAAATTTTCAAACTGAATATAATCTGTAGATTTATATAGAAACAATAATTTAAATATCTATTTGACAGTTTTCAGTGTTCTAAGTCAAGTTACTGAAGTTTCATTTTATTCACTCAAGAGCCCAAAATGACGGGTTTGTAGTAATCAATAAAAAAGTGTGTCTCATTACAACCAGATCAAATAATATGAACTGAGATAATATTACAGCTCACTGCTTTCCAGCCTTTTACCTTCAGAACCCAGAACATTTGAAGTGTAGATTCAGACTCCAACACAGGAATCACACTTGCTCTTCCCAGGTAATATGTCTGTGGACTTCTCCCACCCACCCCCACAACATGGAAACTGCTGTTGGAACTGGCTCCCTGAGTGGCACAATGCTCAGACAGAGCATTTCCTCAGACAGACAGAAAAGAACTAAGAGTCTGAGTCTGGGTCTCAGGAGATGCAATCCTGCCACAGCCTGCTGCATGACTTAGGGCAAATCACTCAACTCCCCTGCTGTAGCGTTAATGTTAGCAGTAATGAGTATTTCTGCTATGCTAGAATGCAAAGGCTCCAGATCTGAGCTTCCTGAGGCCAGGTGTTTCCTATCCAGTAAGATGTTTGCAGCAGAGATGGGTTCAGAGCCTTGCTGCTCAGCCTTGGCATGACTCCAGTGAATCCAATGGAGTTGAAGATCTAGCCAGTGCTGCATAGGCAATGGCTAACAAAGTGAGGCTCCAGTTTCATTAGGCTCCTCTAAAGATTACTGTAACACAAACAACATAGAATGAGAGCATGAAAAAAGCCTGTGGTATTCTACTCATTTGAAAAATTCACATTGATTTAAATGGACTTCAGCTTGGCTCTTTGATCCTGCTTCCACAAATTCTTCCTTGGTATTTTCCAGTCTTTCTAATTCCAGGGATGTTGTAAGGAAGAAAGAAAAAAAAAAAAAAAGGCAAGGAGAAATCCATGGAACTGAGAAAAAGCTAGGGAAAAGTAATGAGCCCAGTCTATTGTGACAGTCCAGAGGTTTTATAGTCTGTGTCTAAAGAGGTCTACCTGGGAGTGCTTTAGAAATCCTTGGTCTAGGAACCTATGTCTCTTGCATCCGAACTCAACACAGGGGCAAGACCTAGATCTGTATGAGCTCTTATTCTCACGCTGGTTCCTGGTTAAAGACATAGTTGGATACAAGCACAGCACACGCTGGAGGGTCAGTTTAGCACTCTCCAGGAACTACCATTGTACACACACACACCAACTCAGTGTACTTAAAAACGTGGTACTCTATTTAAGGAAGGATAGATGGTGAGATGGTTATGTTACCAGTCTTCAGGGACCAGGAGACACTGAGCACATACTTTGCCAAAAACTTGAGTAAGTCACTTACTTGGGTTATATATATGCAGCTTGCTAGGTCACCCCCACACCCGTTCCCATTGAAACAAGCTATGCTGTCAACATTTACGTTTTCCCCAGCAGCCAAACAGCCCAAAAGTGGCAGTTCTGCTGAAGCAGGAGGGGAGTTTTCATGCAAATAGGAGGTGGGACACTGTGTTCAAGCTCACACTCACCCCACCACTCCTGCGAATGCACTTGGAAATCCTGGATGGACTGAAAGTCTTGCACGCACGGAAGTGACAAGTGCTCTCCTCCTGGCCCACCACAGTTAGAGACAAGCCCAGGAGGGCCCAAATGGACAATGAAGGACAGGCAATATATACTCAGGGTTCACCCCACATATCACTACTTTATGCACTATTCTACAGTAATGGGAATGCACAATTACTACCAAAAACATAGCTGTCTCAGGAGAGTAACTTCTCATTTTCATAAATAAATTGGGTCAACAATCTTCCCATTAAAGTTAATATATATTTTAATAAATGTTAAAAACACCACATCTGGAGATCCAAGAGAAAAAAAGTATGTACAAATCACAATATTTTTGCTTTTGTCTAGTTCTACATTCTTTCAGCTGGTAAACAACAAAACTTTTCTTAGTTTAAAAAAATATCTAATTTATTTCCGGATTTAGATTTGATCTGCCACATTTGGTCAGTAAAACCACTGCTAATAACAGCTAGTCTCTCACTACTTAAACAAAAGAGTTTCACCATAGTTCATAATAATAGCACAATAAAAGAAAAAAAAATTAAGAAGTGAGATTCAGTGATTCCTTGGAGGTTATACATGCAAATTGCCCTGAATCCAAGCAACAGTTCAACAAGAAAAGCAATATTTTGGGACAACAGTTCTGTTTTTGTAATGAGCCTGTAAGATTCATTCCACTGAAATAGCTACAGGTATATTATACCCCATGAACTATTACAAAATTAAACTTCATAAGCAATATGCCAGTGCTTTGTGTGATGCATTTGCTAAAAGAATCATTCAATTTATCATGTTTTCCTGAAGCGTTATGAGACAAGGTCTTTGAATAAAACTCATTTCATTAGGCTACCTTGTTACATGGGAAGATAAGATCTACACTTGACTAAAGACATCATTCCATCATACCCATAATCGCCCTACCTGGAGAAGTAAACATTAGGGACCTTAGAAAAATGGCATTGCACTGCCTCACTAATGGTACTGAAAGAATACATTAAAAAAAAGGTCCAGATGGATATGCTGAAAAATTATCTGAAAGAAAATTCAAGTACACAAAAAGCTCTTCTGTATGTTCTGTGGGCAAGTCATTTAGGCCAGGCATTCTCCCCAGCTTGGGCAAATAGCATGCAGCAGTGTGAGAAGGTCAAAAATCAGATCGTGGGCACTCACTGCACAATGCCTATCTTGCTTTCCTATGCCATTTTAAAAAGTACACCTCTTGAACATTTCTGTCCACCCAGTCCTCACGTGGATGCTGCTACACCACTTAGAAAGACACATATATTTGCATAGCTTATTTTGTTAAAAATTCCTGAAGGAGACCTAAATTCTAGCCAGAGCTGCAGCACAAATTTGCTGTGTGGTTTCAGGTTTAATTTTTCAGTGCTTAAGTTTCTCCATCTATACAGAGGAAACGGAACTGATAATATATAACCAGGAGGTAGGTGTTGTAGTGCTATTTTAGAAGGCCATGTGACACATTTTGATAGCTTTAAGCAAACATTCAGAAGTTATACAATTTGAAGACTGGTGCATTTTTTTACAGTTTTCCTTTGTTACAATGTTATGAAGCTCAACATGGAATATCTTCTTGCCTGCTGTGATGTGAGTGGGAAGTAGCTCCAGTGAAGTAAACACATTCAAAAAAAGTCAAGGTGGAGGGAGAGCTCTTGCTTAGCAAACTGTATCGCCTGTTTCATATGAAAAGGTCCTGTGTCAGCCCCATGTCAGGTTGCATCATGTACAATACAGAAATCCCCATTTCCCAAATTTCCCAGGGCAAGACCTTGACTGAAACATGGTACAAGGCCTACACACAAGGCCAAGACGTTCCCAGATATAATATCCGGTTGCTCTCCTGTGCCAAGACTCACACTGGTGGCCACAAAATAGTTTGGTGAGAAAACTGAAAAACCTTTTTGTTTTCCTGGTTTAATTTTCAACCAGATAAATTCCTCAATCCAGATTGCTATGCAGCTGCACAACTGCTCTGGCCAGCCCCACATGGAGGAGACAAGAATACATTATTGGGAGGGAAACTGGGGACCGGTTATATGGTATTATAACAACTTGTTCTCTTGCAACCTTAAACAGGATTCTAGGTGGATTGTTAAATATGTTCAGAGAGGTTTTTTCCATTGCTATTGCACACCTAAGTTGTAAGTCTCCACCTATTTCAAAAGCATTTCTAATTATGTGGTGTTGCTGAACCCCTTGTTGATAAACACAAATGGGTCTAGTAAGTGAGATAGTTTTCTATCAAAAAAAATCTCTGCATAGAAAATTAAGAATATTTTAATTTCCTTCAAAATTATTTTGTCATACAGTGAAAACATTAACTTTTTTTAATATATATATTTCTATTTTTACCTTTCCAAGTTTATTTCTTTTCACATTGTTCCCCTCTTCATCCTTTATGTCCCTTTTTTCTGTTTTGTCAGCAGAGGATAGAGAACAGAAAACACAAAGTATCCTTTCTGCAGGAAAAAACAGTTGTGTGGGATATTACTTGTAATGAATGTGTTTCCATTTTCCTGATGAAAAATGGACATCTTTTAGCTATGCTTATAGCTGAAAAAAATCTTGTTGTTTGGTCAGCTATTCCTAGCACCTTAGTTGTGGAATACTTTCATACTCCTCCGAGGCTGACTACCCTGCTAATAAATGCATTTCACTTAGAGAAGCTGCAGATGAAACCTCAGATGTATTTTCTTGTCTTTGCCTTCTACTCAACCCTCACAAAAACTGTTGCTCCAGACCGAAGAGTTCCTAGCAGCAAAGTTTCTCCCTTACAATCGATGTAAGAAAAAGCTACAAATCTGTTAATGATATGTGTATTTAATCCTCATTGCTACCCATCCTGGTGTTCATTATATGGATTTTTGATTCAATAGTGTATATGTTAACCAATGTGAAAATCTGTCTGGGAAGTTCTAAATAGACTCCAATTTCAAAATAGCCAGTGAGAAGTGAGCTTTTTTTTGAAGTCCTGGTTTGATGAGGTGTTTGAAGGAAATGTATTCCCTCTGTCCCAGCTAAGCTATCAGCATCCAAGGAGAAGCAAAGGATGAAAAAGCAAGCGAGCAAGATCCTTCAGAGAGCTGCATGCTTCGCTGATGGTAGTATTTGAACACAGCACAAAGAAAGGGCACTGGGACAGAAAGTTTCCATTCACACAGGTCAGCTGTGTGTCAGGGAGCTGTTAAAGGCACTTTGCCTAGACTGTACATTCTTTGATGAAGAAATTCTCTTTCTACCATAAATACCTGTTCAGCACTTTGCTGTGGGTTTCTGGCAGGGATTTCACCAGGATCACCACTCTCATATAAAGCACATACTCAGCTGAAAGACTATGATCTTTTACAGCAGGAACCAAAGAAAGTCAAAGCTCTAAGAAACATGAGCAGAATACAGCTAATTCACAAAGCACTTGATTTGACAGGATGTGAATATCACATCTGGACAGATGGCTCTGTCCTAAAACCCTTCTTCAGGTGCCACTGTTGATGGCCACTTCTAAAGCTCTGAGGACAGGGATAATAACTTAACATTCTCCAATGCCTTGGTGTAGGTTAGATACATTTTAAAGACTCAAAATCCTGTCTTGTGAAAGGAGAAGAAAACATAAACTAACCATGAGGAAGAGACTGAAAATTAAATGGGAACAGAACATGAGGAAAAACAAGAAAGATGGAAAGAAATATAACCTCACTGAAAGCACTTTCCAGCCTTTTACAAATTGCAATCCCCCAAACATTTTTCACTGGTGCTGCACATCCTTGAATAATGAATTCAAGATTATTAACAATGGGTTGGATTTTCTTACTTACCTTTTGTGATTCCCTTAGAAGTAGTCCATTCACCCTCAGGGTCCACTGGTAACCGCTGTGACAGTATAATTATGATTTACTAAGTACAAAATGACAATTTTTCAAAGAGCAGGGCTGGAATTACACTTTGTAAATGGAAGTAATAATATTCAAAGTAACACAATTATATCCAAACATGGCACGCTTAGAAAATGTAGGGACACACAATTTCTTAATCATTTTCTATAAAAGTCTTTATACAGGAACAAGATCTTCCTAAAGAATTCTCCTTTACTCTCATACCGAGCCCTGTGTCTGCCTGTCTTGTAATTGGTGGTATTATGAAGTTTTAAGTTAAAAAACAGACATATCCTCAGCTGGAGTAAATCAGCTCTACTGAAGCAACAGAGTTCTGTTGGTGTACACCGGCTGAAGTTCTGGCCAATTTTTCAAAATAAAAGTACTTTGAAGTGACCCCAACTACAGCTTCCTAACAACTCTGTACAGCAGATGAATGTAAATCTCACGAGTTGTTGCAAGATTCTGATCTCCGATTTTGACTGAAAATAGAGCCATCACAAAAGTGATGTATTATGTCTCATTTTTATTGCCCATGAGGAGGGTACAGGTAGAGTGAAGCAGAGGGCAGCAAGGGTGTGGAGTTAGAGTCTGTTTCTGAAATTGCCAAGACAACAAGGCTGTAGGTGTCAGCTTACCTCCAGTTCACGTTGTCTCGCAAAAACCACCCGACCCAGGTGAAGGTCACGTCTCTATCACTTGGCACTTCAGAGTCATTTACATTTATATGTAGTTGTTTTTTGAGTGTGCATGTGTTCAGAGGAGCTGGATGGCTTGGGAACTGGTAATAGGATATCAGAGCCTGTCACCAAAAGGCCACTAGTTCAGAACCGGAGCAGTTGTTCGAGCAGCCAAAAGGCGCTAACTTTCTGAGCTCAGCAGCTTAGACGAAGTGAGTTGATGATTTCAGCCTGGACATGTGTCCTTATCACAAATGTCTCTGTCACTGCAGCTGTCAGAAAGGACACCTTGTGGATAATGTAACAGAAAGGTCAAAGACTGATGGTGTGAAAGTGCAGATGATCTCTTCCTCTCACCCCAAGCAGCCAGATTTTCAGGAGGAGTCAGAGACACGCTGCTAGAGCAGTGTGGGAGATGTCACCCAGCTGCTGTCCTTGCTGGTCCTCTTCTGGAGGTTAAAGCATGACATCAGACCTGTGTATGTTAACCTTCATGCCTTTCAGAATCATTTAAAAAGCCTGAATGAAGTGCTGTGAGGACAGTAATAAATAAACATGCAGAGAGACCTATAACAGGCTTCAGAAAAAACGCATTTGCAAAACCTGCGGCTCAGTACACCTCTCTTACTAAATTTTGCTGACAATGCCAGCAGGTGCCTGGTGGCAGAATTACTGATTTGTATTTTTTTTCCCTAGTATCTATTTTACTGAGTTCTTTTTTTTCCCCCTAGCTCTGTAGGATTTATGCTCTTCACTAAACACCTGCTTACCACCTAGGAAATAATAGTGCTTCAGGTCTGTCTGCCCTGCAGAGGAATGGAGAAAGGGATGGAGGTCCAACACACCTATTCAGCTACCAAGAACCCCAGTATCACAGCAAGCCATAATTAGGCTGCTTGCCCTCAGCAGCACAAAACAGGGGGGTAAACCTCCCTCTGTGCTGCAGCAACAGCCCAAGCCCAAGTCATCTTGCACTGAGCAGCACCAGCAGAATCGAAGAATTGTAGACTGGTTCGGATTGGAAGTGACCTTAGAGATCATCTAATTCTAAACCCCCTGCTATGGGCAGGTCCACCTCCCACTGGACCAGGTTGCCCAAAAGAGCAAAGAAAAGAAGCCTAGCAGGGCAGGAGGAGTGCAGTTTGTCAGAGGTTTCACTACTCTCCTCCTGACACAGCACAGGCTCTGCAGGGAGCAGGCTCACTTCTATCTGCATATGGATGACAGTGCACACTTTATTCACAGAGGGCATAGGTGTATCTTTAAATCAGTTAACTGAGGTAACAAGACAGCCATCTAGCCATGACAACAATGAGTTCAGAGCTGGATAGCTCCTGGAGTATGTACGCCATTACTTGTTGCAATTGTTGTTACAGCCAGCTCTGAGTTACCTGTTGCTCTGGCTCTGCAGTTGTTGGTGCATAGGCTAAACAGATAAAAGCTGACGTGGATCTGTCTGTAGGAGCTGCAGTCAGCTTCCTGGACTGAAGTGCACCTGTGCTGGCAGAGATGGGGCTTTACGCTATTGAGGTACTGGAAGGGGATCCAAGCCTGAATTCTTCAGACCTCAAGAGAATTCAGGCATGAGTCAGAAAGAGCTTCATATCTGATCTTGTTTCAAGTAAACAGTCATCTTACAGAGTTTCCTGCAACCTCCAAAATATCCTTCCTGTGCCCACAACTGACCACCTAGACTCTACCACACTTTGGGTCTCAAAGCAAGTAAAAAGATAAAAATATCTTTTTTTGCCTTTGCCATGGGAAATTTCTGTTTCTTCATTCTTCCATTGTTGTTTGTACACCTGCACAGATGATCAAACATCTTCAGACATACTGAAAATGCCAAAAGCTGAAACACATGTACTGTGGCAAAGCAGGTGGGTATTAACTGAATCTGGAAGGAGCTGGTAAACACCTCCCCTTCTGAAAACAGAAATTGAAATGTTTATGGTGACTAGCTGAGCACAGATTTACACAGAATTAACCAAAAAACACTTAACAGAGCAAAAGCAGTCACAGCAGTAACCACTGGCATGAGCAGATGGATCCCATTCTTGTTGAAAGTCCCAACATCAAAAGTACCTACTTGTTTGCCAAGTCACTTCCAGATAACTCAGGAGCAGATAGTTAAAGACTGGTTTACTTTCAAGGGGATTTCCTAATCACTGTCTTAATTTTCTTCTGCAGCTAATATGCCGTATCATTTGTTCACCTGTCCATGGTCACTACATCTTCACTGCATAATTATTTGTGAGCTATTGCATATTGTACCCTACGTCATTTTGTTTCCTATCTGTTTTTTGAACAGGCCTCCAACAGGTGTATGGGGGAGGTTTCTTAGTGTATGCTGTATTACAATAGTGTGTACAGGCTGTTATTAAGCACTATTAAAACATGAAGCAAGAGAAAGTCCCAGCTCTTATGTTTCACATGCAAGATGGTTAAAAGAAACCCTGGGTTCAGAGACTGGACAGTCGTAGACGTAAGGAAAGACCCAAGGGACTCCTGATACCTAGTTAGTGTCCTCAATCCTGAAGCTCATCCATGCCAGAGTCTTCTTCTTGCTGGAACCTCTTGTCTTGCTTGTATTTTTTCAGCCTGTGGTTATTGTAATGCCTAGAAGAGCTGCAAGTGGGATGTGAACAGAAAGTTTTGACAAAAGGAAACTCCCTTTCTCTTTTCTCTGCAAGTGTTCAAATATTTACAGTAACATAGAGACCTGAATTGCCCACCCCACTGGTGTTGTTTGGTGCCAATCCTGATGGGGGCTGTGACCACAAACAGCAAAACAACACTCCATATTCCTCCAGCTCACAACCTCCGCTTGCAAATGCTGCATCTGGGTAACCACTCTGCCTCCCCCACCTGAAAGATTCTTTCCTGAGGCAGCTGTATTTAACTTCAGGTGGGATTTTAAAAGCTAGGGCTCAGCCATTCATTTGCACCTCTCTCAAGCTAGAATAAACTGAAAACCCACAAGTGGGAGGTTTTGTATCTGATTGTGAAAAGTGTTGACCTATCTAATTTCTGTAGTCACCTGCAGTTAAATGCAGGTGCCTGCCATAAGCATGAGTGTAGTTTTGTAGTTATCATCTACCTTGTGAGACATTAAAACCTTGGTGCCAACATGTACACTTGAGCTCATGAGCACATACTTGCTTAGGAAGCAAGAAACATCACTGGAAACAATAACATGCCTGTTAGTTGGTAATCGGGAAGTTAGAAAACTGCAGCAAAACACTTTCCTCTATAATTCAAACTGACAGGTGTGTATTTCCTTTCCTCCATTGTCTTTTACTTAATCTACCACACAGGAGATTTGAGGGACTGTTTGAAGTAGCTGAATCGTAGGTTAATCACCTCTGGCTGCAAACTCTACAATAAAGATGGCTAGTGTATGATTTAAAACAGTAGACATGGGTTAATGCAGTTAACCATTCACCCCTAGAGATGGATGGTGAAAGTTTGCTCAAATTTCATGAGAAAAATGGGGGTCTCCACATAGCAGATGCTGGCAAATATAGCCCAAACATATGGCTATCTAGTTATCCTGCTTTGAGGAACACAGGGAGGAATTAAAAGAGTGAATGAAGAGCAGGTTAAGGCTGAAGCGTCAATAGGGATCTAACATTACACCAGACCATAAACTTCCTGGTACTAAAGACTCTCTCAGCAGCTCCTCATTTCTGAGAACTGAACCAGGAGCCCAAATTAATAAAATCATAGAATGTTTTGGGTTAGAAGAGACCTTAAAAATCATGCAGTTCCAACCCCCCTGCCATGGGCAGGGACACCCTCCACTAGACCAGGTTGCTCAAAGCCTCATCCAGCCTGGCCTTGAACACCTCCAGGGATGGGGCATCCACAGCTTCTCTGGGCAATCTGTCCAGAGAAACCATTGAAACCAATCGTTTTCCTCACTCTGAGACAGATGAAAGCTATTCGGTTTAGGCTTTTTACAAGTAATAAATATATGTTGCATTTGCTCAAGTTGAGCTTTGGCAATAGTACCGTACCAAATATTTTGCCTCACTGTGCTCACACACAGTTACAGAAATTGCAAAGGTTTTGACAACATATTGTAGAAGATAGGTAGAGCATGACAGAGTGAAATGGTCATGGATCAGCTAAACTACTCAGGTACACTTGGCTAGAAACTGGCAGATGGTTCAGTTCAGGAGTTTATTAGTAATATTATCAGGAATTATCAGTTTTGAATAAAGATCAGGGGAACAATATCACGCTATTCTGAAGGAAGCAGGAAATGTACTGGGTTGCATATAAAAAATAAACACTACTCAAAAGATAGATGAAGTTTTCCAGTTCCCTTCACATCAATAAGCAGGCTGCCATGGGATTCCTGTACTCAGGTCAGGCACTGCAAGAAGGTATTGTTTAGAGGAGAACAGAGATGAGCAAAAGACTAGAGGACACAATCTGAAATGAACAAAAGACTGAAGGAACTGGAAGCATTTAAGAAATAAATTTGAGAAGAAGCTCGGGAATAGTCTTCAAGTGTGTAAAAGTTCTCCTGCAAAAAGAGAATAATCTCTTCCTTGCGTCTGTGTTTGACAACTCATGAAACTGTGGGCTAAAATAATAGACAGGATGATCCAAGCTCTATCTAGGACAAACTTTCTAACAGTAGGGACCGTGGAGCACCAACTCAGACTGCTTGGCAAGGCCATGGTGTTAGCACCACTGTGGCTTAGACAAGTATCCACCAGAATGAGACAGATACCAGGGACCTGTCCCAGGGTAGGAAGCTAGACCAAATGACTTCCAGAGATCCCTTCCAGCTCTATGATCTCTCGGCATCTCACAGCAGTTAGTGTATGCCCCCAGCGTTACCTAATTCAGCAAACCTGTGGGTTGGCACGTGCCATGCTACTGCCCACATACGTTTCTGGAATGGCATTGCTGTAACCTCCTGTTTCTGATCATGCTGGTCAGCTAGCCATCTACTGGGGGTCTGTGAATGCAGAGGCAACCAAAATACACGTCCCAAAGTCTCTCGGTTGTACTACAATATTACACTTAGGCAAAATATTCCTCAAAGGACCCAGTCAAGGTGGACAATGAGCACAGAAGCATTATATCCATGGAACACAGTGGAAGCATTCATATTAGCATGACGAAGGTTTCAAAAGGTTTGAAAGACTGCCACTGAATCTTTAAGACCTGGCTACTTTTAATACAGAAACAAGAATCTCAATTGGTTAATTAATTAATGATTAATAAAAATTCATTTATGTGGTCTAAATCAACTGAAGTGTAAATGATATTGAATTGTTTATTGCTTCTTACTAGAAGTTGAGCATTTTGGGGGTTGGAGAAAAAAGATTTTCTGCCATGCTTGTATTCATTAGCATTACAATTTGTTCTGCTCACTGTTACTACTACAGCTATTTTGACTGATACTAAGAATATAATATAACAACACAGTGTCTCAAGAACTAATTCCCTAGTTTCTCTCTGTCTGCTTTTACACTGTGGGATGTGCATAAAAGCAAAATGGTTCTCCAGTATGAATGAGGAGAATATACTGTAGAGCATGGTAGTGCTGTTAGGAAAAAAAAAAATCACTTAAATATAAAAAATGGACTTCCACACATGGTCTTATTTCTGGACAAGAAGCAGACAGTCAATATGAATGTTTGCAGTTTACTCACAAATGCAATAGGAAGTTCCTTGAGGTACTCCTGCAGAGAAGTGACTAACAGGCATAACAGAACCTCCTGAGATAAAAAGAAACCAACCTAAACTTTCATATGCAAAACTAATCCAAAATAAACTGTTCTCTAAGGCTTATAAATATTTAACTTTTCCTCTTTAAAATATTGCCTAGCCTTGGTGATGGCAGGGACCTGAGATTCCTTCCAGTCTTACATCTTACGTTTCTTATATTCCATGTTTCTCTTTCTCCATGACTTTTCTACATGCAATATTAACCAGATGTAGGAGAAATAAAACGTTCACAAGAAAGGGGTTAATGCTTTCAGGACTTGCAACTTGATCAAAAGCATAAAGAAAGTCGCTCCCCAGATAATTTATAGGCTAAAAATCTGTAAGTATTTGAATCAATGTTTCAACTATACGATTACCTGAGATTGCAAGGGACTGGGCTAGGTGAACTGGTGAGCTTGTTCAGCTATGGTTGTTTCTATGAATGTTAGTTCAAACAAACCAAATAGAACCTACAAATAGATGAGACTTGCTCATCAGGAAACCAAATGTATTTCTTTGTAGGACAATACATGCTATTTTTCAACAGTCAATTCCATGAAAATAAATACATTTTATGATCTATGAGAACAATAAAAACTAACTCAGCTTGAAAGATTAATTTCTGTTTTCAAATAATCCCAGTGAAATGAGTGTGAAAGACCTACAGATCAAGAATTATTCATAGAAATTATTCAGACAATAGTTTCAAATAACCAACAAATGTGAGAAAACTGCAAGCTATTAACACACAATTCACACACCAGAAAAGAGGCAGCGTATGAAATAAATTATTCAAGACAAAGAGTTTTAGTGCCTAGTTTTTCTCTGAACGGTGCTTTACCAGCACCACCTTTTCCACCAACCAGGTTACTGATGTGATGGTTTTGGTAGGGCACAACATACAGAGGACAATCACTGACACTGGCCTGTAGAGGTACCAAAATTCAGCACCTAAATTAGGATGTGACTCTTCCTAGAATCTCATTGCAGACAACACAAACGGAGAGAAAGGCTGCTCCAGAATACCATCAAAGAAAAGTCTAGTTTGGCCTCATATTCTGTTTTGCCATCTGGGGGTGACTACAGAGAGAAACATGAGTCTAAGCTTCTAATTTAGACACGTTATGGGTGTAAAACAAGATGTTGTGAATATTCATTGTAGTGTCACTCAGCAAACACTGGATAGTAACCAAAAGGGACAACTCCCGTATCCATGTGGAAGCACAGAGAACCAGTCTGCAAGGACAAAGTAATACATTACCTGACTTTCAGGCAAGTAGGCTCAACAGAAAGCCCTTCTCTAGGGAAGACCACTTTCTAGAACCAGTGACTCTGGAAAATTAATATCAAGGTTTAGCCAGAGGCACACAGATACACAAAAACAGCAGCAAAATCCTTCATCTACTCATAGGTAGAAATGTAGAGACTAGCAACGGCACCAATTTCCAAACTGATGGATGTTTATATGATTGCAATGGAGGCATTTCCTTCCTAGGACAGATCTTCTGACCTTCCATGTTCCATCTGATGCTTCCTCTACACTTCCAACCCAGGCCTGTTGTGATGTGATGTGCATGGAAATTAAGACCTACTAGACTACTAGCTCTCACCTACTGTGCCATGTTCCTTGTCACTCAGACTTGCTTTGCTGCTCTGGTCATGACTGGAAACATGATGTGGGTCATTATGCAGAGTTCAGTGGTGATACTCCTCCAGTTTATGCACCTATTGTTGTTGGCAAAACTACTTTTGCCTTTGACAACTTGCAGTCAGTCAAAGATCATGTGGTTCTTTGCCCAAGAAGAGCTGTACTAGTGACAGTATATTGGCCAAATTTCATGTTGTCTCACTAAGGACACCCTGCAGAATCATTTGAAAGGGTTGTTGTTCCTCACTTCATGCCCTAAAATGGCATAGAAGATTGCTCTGAACTGCTAAATAAATCTCCACATCCACCCATTTGCTGTTAAGTAGTGAGATACTGTCCCTTCCGTTTTAGTGTCAGGACAAATCCAGCAGGAAAAGGCTCCAAGAACTCCATCTCTCTTTCCTACACAACCCACGATGGTAGAAATCCCTTAAAGCTAGCTGGGTTCTTGAATTTATGTCTACTAGCAAAGAAATCTCACGAAACAGCTTTCCCTGTTTCAGCACTACCAACCTTGATTCTGCACCTTAGCTTCAAACCTTGACTTTAAAACAGACCTTAAACCTGACATGGAAATTGATTCCAATTTCTCCTTCATGTGCAGGCTGTTTTTTATTTTCCCCAAACCAGTTTCCTCTTCTTTGCTAGTGGGATCTGCAAACGCTTAAAGAGACACCTAAAATTTGCTCGCCAGTCTCAGCTTAGCTAGAAACAGATTAGGCACGAAGAAGAAAAATCAACCCTTTATTTTCCAGAAAGACTTTCTTGCTAAAGCTGTCCAGGAAAGGTGGGACACCAGCCCTCACCCCTGCCACACACAACTGGGATTATGGTAGAGGAGATGTTCACAGTCTCCAGCAGAGAACCACTTTAAGGCGTTTAAGGCACCCTGTGAGCACCAGCTGGAGTTTGCAGCAAAGGCAGCTGTTCCAGTATGTGGGAAAGGGAATTGCAGATTAAAACAGACAAGGCAGCTTAAGGGAGCATTTGGAGTGAGTTCCCAGTGTAGACACCCCTTCTTCACTGACAGCTGCACTTGCGGACAGAGAGTGGAGCATGCACTTGCTCCAAAGCCCAGGACTCACAAAAGGAAAGCAGAACAGTGTCTCAAAATTGCCAGCAAGTGCTGCTGCTGTCTTCAGACCTTCACCAGACCATCATTAGGGAGCACCACATGTGTGTGGCAGACATCGCACCAGACACAGCTGTTGGCAGCTCCTTGCAAGTGGAAGGCCAGTGTCACTCCTCCAATGCTTAGCTAGGAAGGGATAAAAAAGGAGGAAACTCCATTTAAACTCCAAATACGCACACACGCGCACATCTGTCACAGGGCAGGAAGGGCAGGAGCTTACAAGAAGCTTCGTGCCTCCTCGCCCTCTGTCTCCTGGAGTAATACTTTGTTCTCGTGGATTTAAATGCTTCTTAAAGACAAGAGGATGAACATAGCTTGGAAACTCTCTGTGCACAACAACTGTCCTTCACTAAAAAGGGATTAACACTTGCTGACACTGGGCTGTGTTCCTATACCTAGCTTTTGCACCTACACAGAGGCAAAGGTTAGGACTAGGAATGGTGGCTTCCCAGAGAAGAGGACAGCTGAGCACAAATAAACCTGAGTAGAGGTTAAAGTCCTAGGCCCCAAAGGGCTTTTCCATACATCATCTGGGCTGGAGCCTGGCCATAGTTTAGATTCAAATGCAAAGCCTGGACTCAAGGAAAGAGCTGAGCTCAGCCTGGGCAAATATGTGTTTGTCGCAT
>NW_010143279.1:60708-61052 GCF_000699245.1 Pterocles gutturalis
CAGCAGGAACACAGGCCACTTGGAAGGTCAACCATGAGGTGGGTTTCCTTCTCAGGCTAGCACCACAGTACCTTTTTGCACACTTCTAACAACTCTACCCGTGGTCAAGCTCAACTGTGCAGACATACACATCACATGAGCATCTTTTACCTCTGAGAATTTCACAAGAATCCGAGAAAGAAACTTGCCCCTTCGACACCCTTTCCCCCAGTTGGAACACCTCAGATGTACAGAGCTTTTTACTTACCTTCTCCCCACTGCCGTTTTCTGTCACAGGAAAGAGGGACATAGCCCTGCTTTGTGAGAACTCATATGCAAGCACACAGTGCCAAGATCAGCGTCGT